>NC_135744.1:19617500-19830000 GCF_041903045.1 Epinephelus lanceolatus | reverse complement strand
AGGCAACATGCTGAGTCATCTGGACGAGGTGAAGACAGCACAGATGCTTCCGGTCGACCCGCTCCTGCCCCAGGAGGAGAGCCTGGTGGGCCCTGATGAGGAGGAGGGGGACCTCCCCACAGCTCAGGCGGTCCCCAAGAGAGGGCATGGCCGAGGGAGGAGAGCTAAGGGACGCAGGCTTGGAGCTGCAGCTACTGCGAGCAAACACAAAGGTGAGGAAGAACAAAACAGGTAGGCTTGAGCGGAAATGTCACTAAAACACATAATAAAAATACTAACTATCCCACACACAGGAAATGTCACAGATCCCACTCTCACTTTTTTTCCTCTACTTGCTTCCACTATAACATCGACATCACTGTCACTCTGTCCTCTTACATGTTTGACACCTAACTCTGAACTGAACAAGTTGCAACAGGTTCAGACACATTCTGCAGAAGTTGTCAAGCGGCATTCTGGAAAAATGTTCCAAATATATCACTGTGGAAGAAATACAGTATCTAATACTGTATACAGATAACTGCTTTTTCATTTTAGCCACGCTAACAGCTTGGCTAAGTCGGTCAGGCCACCACTTTGATCCAGACAGATTTAGATTTGTTGATATTGACGTCACACTGTTACTAGGGGTGTAACGATACATCGATCCACATCGATTCATTGATTAACGATCCGATTATATTGATGCAGAATGAAAACATTGATCCATATCATCATCTTAAAGATACACATTTATTTTGAAATTCACATAGCACGTCTGTGTCACCATTTCTGGGCAAGCGCGCCTCCGCTCAACCAACAAACAGAGCTCAGAAATAAAATGGTCAAATCATATTCTAGTTGTTTTTGTGAGTTGATGTAAATGATTGTGTTAGATGGGCATATGATATCGTGTTATATCAATCGCAGGCTCCTGAGTCGGATTGAATCAAAATTGTATTGTGACAGACTTTGTGATATCGGCAAACATCGTATCATCATCCAAATCAAATCGATATAATATCGTATCGTGATGAAGCTGGTAATTTACACCCCTAACTGTTACCCAAGGCAACAACAAGCATGGCTGAAAGAGAAATTATTACCGACTCTGCAGTGGTTCCAAAAAGAGGAGCAGCTTCAGTAGTGTGGAATAAACTGTGGCGTCCTGAATGTTTTACGAATAGCCCCAGACTTCTCAGACTCTTTTAGTGACTTACCGCTCAGAGGGAACTCATTCAGCGGCTCCTCTGGCAGCAGCACTGCGTCTCTCCCCCTCCTCTCTCACCGTGCGCACACAGGAGTCGGTGTCGTCAAGTGTTTCCGTCATAAACCTTTGGTAATGTAAACCTACGTGACGCTCCCCGCTCAAAGAAAAAACTACATATATGTGAATGTGCGACGGCAGGTTGCGTCTGAGGTTGCTAAGCAGCACCGTATCATAGCCTATTTACCTGAAATCCCATGCACAGAGCTGATCTTCTTCCAGGAGCTGTATGTGTGTAGGCCTATTGTCTGTGGGACAGATGTAAAGCTCTGGATAGCCCTGCACTAACATGATTAACGTCTCCATATTTACCACAGACTGATATTTACACATGAAGGGAAGGATATCTACAGGCTGTGATTGGTTGTTCCTAGTCACATGACATGCAGTGCACGCGTGTTTCTGTTTTTCAGGGCACTCCAACAAAAAGGTCTGCCTCTTCAGGGATCCCCCCCACATTGGTGTCATACACCTTAAATAACAATCTGAGCCTGTCGGTGGCAAAAACAAGCACTCTCAGTGGAACAGCATCCGTATTTGTTTATTTATAAAGCTTTGATGCAGCCATGACGGCGTCGCTCTGGCATTTGAGCGCGCCTGCCGCGTGTCTACATTGAAAACAATAGAATCAAGTGTGGAAAAAAAACAGCATGTGTACAGACCCCAACAGTAGCACCCAGTGCCTGACCTCGTGTTTTCCAGGCGGTTACAGATGCGGCATGTGTAAGGCCCCTAACAGGCTCAACCATCCCAACCCCCTCAATTTTCCAGGGAGACTCCCTATCCCAGCTGACACTGAGCGAGATGCAGGGTACACTCTGGACAGGTCGCCAGACTATCACAGGGCTGACGCATAGAGACAGACAACCATTCGCGCTCACATTCACACCTACGGACAATTTAGAGTCACAATTAACCTGCATGTCTTTGGGCTGTGGGAGGAAGCTGGAGCACCCAGAGAAAACCCACGTTAACACAGGGAGAACATGCAAACTCTGCATTCGAAGCAGGAGCCCTCTTGCTGTGAGGCAACATTTTTCTCATTTTTCTCAAATATCTTCCAACAAAATAGTACAAAACTCTTTCATGTGATAGTCTGCAGGTAACAAAATCTGCGAACAAACAAAACAAAACAAAAAGAAGACAGCACAGAATGATAGTTCTCATATTTCCCCCCACCCTCTTCCCACAGCACACAACACTCCACGACAAACATTTATGGCTTTCTGTTAATAAATCTCAGGAAGCTACCCCACATTTCAGTGAATCATTAATCTGTCTTTCAGTTTAACCAGCATTAATTTGTATGACCCTGTAATGGTCATGAGAGTAATCCGTTCCTTATAACAAGGTGTGCTTGTATTCAAGTCTTCAATCCAGTATCAGTTGAACCCTTATTAGCACCTGATGCTGCGTACAAAATATTGTAGATTTCTCATTGACGTTGGATTCCTGATGTGAGCAGATGTGAAGCCGTCAGTGGAGAGTTCAGAGCCAGTGGCCTTAGAGGCAGCAGCAGCAGCAGCAGCATCAGAGAGCAGCAGCCTGCTGAGCACTCCAGACAGCGGGGCCATCCTGAAGAGACACAAAGCCAGAGAGCACAAGAGGGTGTACCACTGCTCCCTCTGCAACAAGGTCTTCCAGAACAGCAGCAACCTCAACAGACACATCCGATCTCACGGTATGCGGAGATCACTGAATCATGGCTTTCAAAGCTGCGTCGAATTCATCACATAATTCAAATACCTCCTCGTGTGTTCCCTCCAGGTGACAAGCTGTTCAAATGTGATGAATGTGACAAGTTGTTCAGCCGCAAGGAGAGTCTGAAGCAGCACATCTCTTACAAGCACAGCAAGAACATGGTGAGTGAAACTCCAGGCTGTGAGCTCAGCAGTTATTTTACTTACCCCGCTTGTTAATGTGTCTCCATTTTATGTGCTCCCATCAGCCTGACCTGGAGTACAAATATAAATGCAACACGTGTGAGAAATCCTTTCGCCTGGAAAATGCCTTAAAGTTCCACAACTGCCGGACAGGTCAGATACTCTATTATTTTTGGTTTAACATGAATATATCTCCTCACTTTTCCCCTGTTTCTGATCATATTCCTGCCAGGTGTCCTCCTGTCAGATTAAATTGATTATATGGTGTTGCTCAATTGTGGCAAAAATCATAATAGCGATGATTTTGGTCCATATTGAGATCACAATTTGCAACACGACTATTCATTGACTTTGGAACCATCATCAGTTATTGGACATTAACATAAAATTCAGTTTAACAGTGGATTTTAATTGTTGGAAGCCAAAATCAGAATTGAAGATAAAATTTGATGAATTGCCCAGCCCTTACTTTAACTTCCTCTTCTCTCTGCAGACGACAAGACGTTCCAGTGCGATATCTGCTCGCGGTTCTTCTCCACCAACAGTAACCTTTCCAAGCACAAGAAGAAGCACGGCGAGAAGCTCTACTCCTGTGAAATCTGCAACAAGATGTTCTACCGCAAAGATGTGATGCAGGAGCACCACAGGAGGCACGGCGTGGGTGAGTCCAGAGAACAAGGCTGACTTTTGGTTTGTTTTTTTAGGTTTTTTGACGTGTTTTTTTTTTGTTTTGTTTTGTTTTGTTTTCAAACAGGGAAGTGTAGGAGAACAGTTTCAATTTGTGTGGAATATTTATGTCATGTTTTGGTGGATCATCAAAATCTAGGTGAATTTCCCTATGACACATGGGACTGGATCAAAGTTTGCAGAGAGCCCCAACTTGCCTCAAACTAGACCTTTAGTTTCATGTCACCATATTTCTCCTGTTTGTCTTTGCTGAACTAAAACCCATGATGCATCTGGACAGGACCAAAGCACATGAAGAGAGAAGAGCTGGAGGCCAACGGAGAAGAAGGGACCAGGTACAGGAAGGAGCCGTCGCCCTGTCCCATCTGTGGCAAGGTGAGACTAATGGCTTGAATGGCAGCAGGTCAGAGAACTGCATGTTAGTCCTGCAGGAAATAAAAGCAGCATGGGTGTTCAGAAATTCTCCATCGATGACTTGCGTACTTGTGTGCACAGGTGTTCTCCTGCAGGAGCAACATGAACAAGCATCTGTTGACTCACGGTGATAAGAAATACACCTGCGAGATCTGCGCTCGCAAGTTCTTCCGCGTGGACGTCCTTCGAGATCACATCCATGTTCACTTCAAGGTGAGACACATTTAACAGTGTTAAGGCACTGCAACATCCTCTAATGCACAACCATATTATATTCATGTGCACTGAATTAAAGACCTTCATCTGGTCCGTTCATTGTCCAGGAATTCTGCTGAGTAGTCACTCACTCATCAGCCACCACGATATTTACAGGGGTCGGGCAGCCAATAAAAATGAAATGTAACTCAGCAGGAATGTAATTAAACTTTGTCACCTGTCTTTTCAGGCTATACAAGAAGAGTAGTGACAGAACTCTTGGCTGAGACTCAAATGCATCATGTTAGATGTAAAAGTGGTGAAGTCGCTGCCATTATTAAACAACACCTTAGATCATAAATGTTTGATTAAATGAGGTTTTGACACCTCCTTTGGATCCAGCTGTCACTGACATGAGGAGTTGTGTGTGTTCCAGGATATCGCCTTGATGGACGAGCAGGAGCGAGAGGGCTTCATCAAGAAGATCGGCATCTCAGCAGACGACAGTGACGAAACGGACGATGATGAAGAAGAGGATGATCCCGAGCACCATAAGTACAACTGCAAGAAATGCCAAGTGAGTTTTGTCCCGACAGGCACAAAGATCGCCTGCATAACTTGTAATAATATCCAAACTTTTCAGGGAGTTGAAGCACATTTTAGATTATCAAATGTTTAGCCCTCTGATATGAACAGCTAGGAGCAGACAGAGTCATTTTAACTGTAAGCAAAACATACAAACATTTTTTACACACAGCCATGAGCTCCCTGCCTCTGTGTCTCCAGCTGTCATTTGCAAAGGGCAAAGAGTACCTAAAGCACATCATGGAGCAGCACAAGGAGCGAGGCTACGGCTGCGGGATCTGTAACCGACGCTTTGCGCTGAAGGCCACGTACAACGCTCACCTGGTCATCCACAGAGAACAGCTGCCTGACCCTGCAGTGCAGAAGTAAGCAGAGCAAAAAAACTCCACCTCTCATTTTTGGTTGTGGTTTTTATGTTTGTTAATACAGTGGATAAGGATGGAGACAGGAGCGCCAGCTGAGGTCTGATAACATGACAAAATATTACAGACACTTTTTTTGAACTGATGAGGAGAGTCCATGTGAAAGCCATTAACCTTTTTTTATCCCCTTTTATGTGTGCTGATCACAAAGCAGGAGATAAAAAGAAGCAGATGTGTTAGAATTTGAATTTTAATGCAGCTGCAATGAGGGGTGGACGATATGTCCTTAAAATAATATCACAATATTTCAGGGTATTTTTGCGATAAGGATATTCTTGACGACATGACAAATCAGTAAAAAAAAAAAGTTTTATTACTAATTTAAGAACATAGAATTTCAACAAAATAAGTGATACAGTTTCAATAAAACCAAATAAAAATGATCTCTCAGACTCTGAGTTGCTAATTGCTAGGCTTATTTATACAACATAAAATGCCATAGGCTTATGCTAATAACGTTAGCATAATGTATTTGTTTGGAAAACATGTTTAGTATAAGACAGTTGTTTTGTCAGTGAACCTTGTGAGTTGTAATGGAGCCGAATTTTGTGACATTACCTTTGTTAAATGCTGCTGTTGTCCCTGGCTTCGTATGGGTAGAAAAAAAGTCTGCTAGCTGCTAGGCTAATTTATGCAAAGTCAAATGCCATAGGCTTGTGCTAAAAAAAATTAGCATGTTGTGTTTGTGGGGAAAATGTGTCCAAATAAAGACAAGTGCTTTGTCTGTGAATGCTGCTAGTTATAGTGAAGCTGATTTGTGTACTTGTGTTTGAGATTTTCGCTATTAAGCCATGTTTAATGTGTGTTTAATGTGTGTTTTGAATCAACTAAACTTTACAGCACTTCACAGAAACCCCACCACTGACTAGTGTTTTGGAGGTGTAACTGCAGAGTGACACAGACACACCACTGCACAACTATAAGGGCCACGTGCACAGGCTACAGTGTACGGTCTGCCGCATGAGTACAAATCCCGCTTGAGGCACTGTTTGTGCTGCTGTTAGCGGCCGCAATCCATTTATTGTGAATTTGCATGTAAAGGCCCTGAAAAACAAAGCTGATGGTCAGCTGTCGGTCACTGTTTGCTTTAGCGGCAAGCAGAAACGTTTAGTGATGGTTTGTGTTCACTGGCGTGTTGTAAATATGCTTTGTTCTTTCAACATTGGATTGTGTTTGTTCTAACTAGCTTCAAGACTTTTCTTTGTGGTGTGTTCATGTGCAACTTTTGGGCTGAGACACGGCGACGCGGCAGTGAGCCTTCGTTGCTGCTAGTTCTCTGAAGTTGGTTTGGTGTGTCTGGGCATTAAGTGTGATCACTGTTGAGAAGATTCAGGTCAGGATGTGTGAGAGCTCCAGTTAATGCAGTACTGTAGCTAAAGGTATGTGGTCTGATTGGGAACAGAAGAGGCCATTTTAAAGTGAAACTGAAACATAGAATTAATAACCTGCTGTACAAAGTCATTTTAAATCTGCTCATCTGTCCCAAAGGTACATCCATCCGTGTGAAATATGTGGCCGAATCTTCAATAGTATTGGTAACCTGGAGAGACACAAGATCATCCACACTGGTGAGCAACAGATCCCTGTGTGAAATGTTATCACTTTTCCTCATATGTGAACAGAGACGTACTTTTTCATTTCACGTGGTATTTGAGTGTCTATGTGTGTGTGTGTGGCTATTTGGTCATCCAGGGGTGAAGAGCCACAGCTGTGACAAGTGTGGCAAATCATTCGCAAGGAAGGACATGCTGAAGGAGCACCTCAGGGTTCACGATGACATCCGGGATTTCCTGTGTGCAGAGTGTGGGAAAGGTCAGGTCCTCGCTGCTGCATCACACACCTCATTACTTATTTTTCCTCACCGTGTCAACAGCACGATCCACATACAATAGTTGTTGAGTGGGTCTTTTCCTGTGCAGGCATGAAGACCAAGCACGCTCTGCGGCACCACATGAAGCTTCACAAGGGCATCAAAGAGTACGAGTGTAAGGAGTGTAACCGCAAGTTTGCCCAAAAGGTCAACATGCTGAAACACTACAAGAGACACACGGGTGAGTCAGAATGTGTGTGTGTTGGCATTCAATATAAAGGAGCAGCAGGGTAAGTTGGTATTTTTCCAATGTTTTGTGTCTAAGTGACTAATATGAACAATAATTTTTTTAATTAGTCAAGTATTGAGGGAGACCTCTGCAGATGGCAGCAGCGAATCAAGCTGCAGTATAACCATGGGGCATGTTCATCAATTTATGTCCACTAAAAGTGCTTGTTTTTGCCACTGACAGGCCCAGACTGTTATTTGAAGTGTCTGACAACATTATAGACAGGATCCCTACAGAGAGAGACCTTTTTAGTTTAACAAGAAAAAGCCCCAAAATTGTTAACGCCACACAACAAAAAGTATTTTACTCTCTAATTAAAAGGTAAATAAAATAAATATCTGTCAGTGGCAAAAACAAGCTGTTTTATTGGACATACATTGGCGGCAATTGATTTGCAGCTTGTTTCACCGCTGCCAGCTGCAGAGCCTTGGTTGAATACTGGACCACTTTCAAAAACTGTTGTTCCCATTAGTTACGACACAGAAACCTGAGTACACAGCGTCCAGGTCGGAAAATACTTAAAGGGAAATTTCGGTTTATTTCAACCCGTCTCCTGTCGCTAACTATTATCTGTATGTCACTAGTCACTTGAACCAAATTTAGGACGATAGGAGACGGGTTGAAATAAACCAAAATTTCCCTTTAAGTCACCCTTTAAATAGACAAAGACAGTTGGCTGCTACATGTGCATTTTCACGTGACATTGACAGTGCAAACTTCATATAGGTCATGTTAATGCTTGTTTGTGTGACTTTGCTTGCAGGTATAAAGGACTTTATGTGTGAGCTGTGTGGAAAGACGTTCAGCGAGAGGACAACTCTGGAAACACACAAGCTCATCCACACAGGCAAGTGTCTCGTGTCGGGCTGAGATAACACCAGGCTGAAGCACACTGCTCAGTCTGTGACACGACAGTTACAAGCTGAACATGGGAGCCTGTAATTTGGCCTTTTTTTCCTCCCCTCGATGTTCAGAGGCAGAAAAACGGAGCGGTTTATGGTTGGACAGGAACCGGTCCTGCAGCCTGATTTATGCATCCAGAAAAAAAAAACAGGACACCACCCCAAAAATTAAAGGACACGTTTACTGTAAAGCACTAAAAGTTGGAGGGAAGAAGATGGTTGGGTTGGGAACAGAAAGGGAAAAGTGACATAAAAAAAATCTAAATTCCTGCCCTTGTGAAGCTCCTAATAGAGTTTCACTTTTTTTTTCTTTTTCTGCGACTAAGCGATCAGACCTCTAAATGAGTCTGCAGAGTGTTAACGTCAGAGCATGTAGCCGGACTGACCCTGTCTCTCTCTGTCTCACTGCAGTGGGTAAGACGTGGACATGTGCGACGTGTGATAAGAAATACCTGACCGAGTACATGCTGCAGAAGCACGTCCACCTCACTCATGAAAAGGTGGAGGCCCAGTCGTGTCAGCTCTGCGGAACCAAGGTGTCCACCCGCGCCTCCATGAACCGACATCTGCGACGCAAACACCCAGAGGTGAGTCATTTCTGTAGTGTTTTACCACCCAGGCAGTCACTGTGTTATTGAGTCCTAAATGTCAAGTTGTTGAAATGTGTTTGTCCTCATTTGTGCCTCCAGGTGGTGTCTGTAAGAATAGATGAGTTTGATGATCTTCAGGAACCCTCGACAATCAATGATTCTTCTATCAGCATTGTGCAGGTTAGATTACAGTTCTTTGACAATGCATTAAATTAATGAATCAGATGCTAAAATGACATTAATGTCTGTCATACTGTATATCATGGTCCTTATACTCTCAACTTCCTTGTGCTGTTTGATGTACACTAAATTAAGGAACTGTCAGAGTGCAAATATAAAGAGTTCCTGAATCAGACAAACACTCACTGCTCACTGCTACTACCCTAAAATTACTATGACTCCCTTTGTGCCTGGTATTAAATGAATCCTCTGTGAAATGTCTGTGTTTGCAGAAAGACAAAATGAGATAGAAGAGTGCACTCAGTAACGTTCAGATCTCCACCAGGCAATTGCAGCCACTATAGACGATTCTTGTAATTCCAGCAGACCTGCTGTGCATTTCAGAAGCGTCCTAGAAGCCATAAAAATACTCTGCTCGTCTATTTTTGACTAAAGCGGGATTCATACTTGTGCATCAGCTCCACAAAGAGTCTACACCGTGGCCTAAGCACGTGGCCTACGCCGTTGTGAGCATTTATACTTATGCAGTAGTGTGTCTGTGTCACTTGGTTTCTGTGAAGTTCTGTAAAGTTTAATTGATTCAAAACACACATTAAACGCACATTAAACATGGCTTAATAAAGACCATTTCAAACACAAGTACACAAATCAGCTTCACTATAACTCGCAGCATTCACAGACAAAGCACTTTATCTGGACACATTTTCCCCACAAATACAACATGCTAATGTTTCTAGCACAAGTCTATGGCATTTTACATTGTATAAATTAGCTAGCAGACTTTTCCTCTACTCATATGAAGCCAGGGACACAGCAACATTTAACAAAGTTAGTGTCACAAAATTTGGCTTCATTACAACTCACAAGGTTCACTGACAAAACAACTGTCTTATACTAAACACGTTTTCCAAACAAATATAACATGCTAACGTTATTTAATTAATCAGCAGATCAAAATGTAACAAAACTTTTCTTTGGATGTCAGTTTTGAGCCACGACGAAAGCCAAAATGTGGCCTGCAACCGACGAGTCAACAGTTCATGACAGTATAAAACAGCCAAAAATAGTCATTTTTCAACGATTGTGAATCACTGCAGCCACGAGACATCCTTGAGCATACAGGCATAAATGTGTCCACAGTATTGAGGCTGATTGGTCCAGTAGTTGGCTAACGGACAGATGCACATGACCATACTCACGATCCCCTCCAGACTTACACCCAGCAGATATAATAACAAAATCTCCCTTGTCCCTGTCCATATGTTCTCCTGATATGTTTCTCCCTCCTCCTCAGCCCACTCTGACCCTGGAAAAAGATGGCATGCCTCAGGAGAGGCCCAGCCGTCCTTCCCGACACCCCAAGAAGAAGCAGAGAGTCCCAGCTGAGCCAGAGCTCTCCGAGTCTGATGAATATGTTGATTTCACCGAGCCGCGGCACGAGCACAGAATGCTCGCGGCAGAGCAAATGGCAGAATTCAACGCTGTCATCGTCGGCGATGAGCATGAGACAAGCTCTGCTGTGCAGAGTATCCAACAGGTAGATATGAAGGTTCTTACAAAAGCTTTTGTTTTATTGTCATAATAACACGTCCAATCTCTCTTTTCAAAGACAGCAAGAAATGGGCTGAAGTTTTGTTTGCTGGAGTGCCAAATGCCCAGAGACAGAAGCTGCTCACATCCTGCTGATGGCAAACAGAATAAATAAAAATGCACAGAAACAGTGATGATGTGCATTTGGTGGAAAATAACGCTGCCTATGGCTTTGTCTCAAGAGAAACTTGATTTTCTTTTTGTTTCGTTAAATATTCGAAGAGCTATAAGATGATGTGATGACTGATGACAACATCCAACTGTCATCAAAGTGCAATAAAATGTCCCTCTGAAAGGATGAGATGAGATGAGAGAAGCTGCTGTGCAGAAGTTGCAGTACAAAGTTGGAGTGCAGATACAAAGAGTGCAAACATACTGAAGACTCTAGTAGTTAGAGTTTGTTAAAGTACGACCCATGGAAACAGCCAAAAATGACACACAGTAAATTCCAAATGGCCAACTTCCTGTTGGGTATGGCTCCAAGAGACTTTTTTGTGCATCTTGGTATGTTGTGTGTACCACCAAGTTTCATATGTGACGATGAAACCAGCTATGAGCCTGATGATGACCCTCGTATCAAATTTTCACCAGCTCTGATGTGTGTGCAAAGCTTCATGAGGTTTCGAGCACATTAAGCCCCTCAAAATGTGATTATTTTCATAGAAAAATTACGATAATAATTCCTTCAGTTCCAATGCTGTCCTCACACTGCGTACTCGGGCCCTAACTAGATAACAGTAAGGTGCACATAAGATGCGATTTAGTATATACAGTGCCAAAAACAGCTCACCAGTATGTATGATAAACTAAGTAGGGCTGCATATAAATATGATCTGAGGACGTTGGTGTAACAGTTCAAGAGTGCATAATTACTAGAGACATGTCAGTGAAGATTCTCAGTCACTCAGGTCATGATAATCTTAAGTGCTATATCGTGGGCAACTGGACTTGCTTGAGTGTCTTCAAGTCTTCAAGAAACTCAAGCAAGTCCAGTTGCCCACTTAAGATTATAATTACCAGAGAATGTTCACAACTATGTTCATGATATTTGTAAAAAATCCAACTGAGTTTAAAATATATATGAAACTAGTAAATTGACAGATGTCATAACATCACACTAACACATTAACCAACCATAAAATCTTCCTACACGTATTTACACCGATCAGCCAAAACATTAAAACCACTGACAGGTGAAGTGAACAGCATTGATCATCTTGCTACAGTGCAGTGTTCTGTTGGGAAACCTCAGGTCCTGGCATTCATGTGGATGCTACTTGATGTGCTCAACTCACCCGAACACTGTTGCAGACCAAGTAAATCCCCTTATAGCAATGGCACTTGTCGATGGTAGTGACCCCCAGCAGGACAGTGCACCACACCACAAGAACTGCTCAGGTATGACCCAAGGAATTGGACAAAGACCACATGACCTGGCCTCCAAATACCCAAATCCCAATCTGATTGAACATTTGAGGGACGTGCTGGTACCCCAGAGGTACCCCCGATCCACAGTGGGTGCTCCTTGGACTGGACTTGGCTCTGACCTGTCAAGGCATGAACACAGGACCTCTGGGGGGTGCCCTATAGTGTCTGGCACCAGCGCGTTAGCTTCAGATCTTTTGGGTCCTGTGGGTTGTGAGGTTGGGTTACAGTACGTCCCACAGATGTTTGATCAGACTGGGATTTGGGGAATTTGGAGGCCAGGTCGATGCCTTGAGGTCTCTGTCATGTTCCCCAGGCCATTCCTGAACAGTTTTTGTGGTGTGGCATGGCACATTGTCCTGCTGGGGGGCCACTGCTACTGGGGAGTGCTGCTGCCATGAGGGGGGATACCTGGTCTGCACTGGTGTTTTGGTGGATGGAGCGTGTCAGGTGGCAGCCACATGACTGTCAGTGCCACATTCACGTCACCTGTCAGTGGTTTTCATGTTTTGGCAGATCAGTGTATATTTACATATTAAACTGAAGACCTAACAGTCAGTGGTGACAAGACACTTTGTGGCACCTTTGCAGCAGCTGAACAAAGCACATGAGAAATACATCACAGTTAGATTATCAAAATAATTATAATTAATATTATAATGTCTGGAGGGAGAAGTGTAATAACTCCAGTTCTTTTTTTGATCTGTGTTATTAAATCCTCAGGAAAGGGGTTGCATCCCATATTAAATCATAATTGACACTTAAAGTAATGTCATGTGATGACAGTTGGAGTTTAGATGAAGATAAAGAACAATAAAGTCAGAATAGTGCAGATGAAAAGAGTGCAATACACAAAAGTATGAAATAACATAATAGTGCAGGGTTCCCAAAGACCTGAACTCAGTCTGAACTCATAGAAATAAAATGCATTATTGTTATTATTATTATTAATATTATTATTATTATTATTATTATTATTATTATTATTATTATTATATACAGTATATAGTAAATCACCTGCTGCTGCTGTTTCAGGTGGTGGTCCTGGCTGACCCCAACGCTCCATCAGCCTCCTCACCCAACAGCTCGGTGGGGCTGACCAACATCACAGTCACTCCCATCACCAGCCACACCCCCGCCCAGTTCACCAGCCTGCAGCCTGTAGCCGTGGGCCACCTGACAGCCAGCGACCGGCCCCTCACCCTGGACAACTCCATCCTCACCGTCACCTTCGACACCGTCAGCGGCTCCGCCATGCTCCACAACCGACCAGCCGAACTCGTCCCGGAGACGGTGGGCCCCGGCGGAGGTGCGGCACCCCAGTCTGTCGCCCACTTCATCAACGTCACCACTCTGGTCAACCCCATGAGCCACCAGCTGGAGGCCCCGACTCTGGCTTGGAGGCCCATACCGGCGGGCGAAGGTGGCCAGGTCACCCCCGTGGTGGAGGGCACTCAGGGGGAGAGTCAGGAGGCCCAGAGTCAGGGCCCGGAGCCAGGCCGGCCCGTCCAGAGCCAGCCGCCCACCCCGCAGCAGCAGAGCGGCTCCACACAGCAGATGTTCAGCTACTAGGGCAGAGACTGGAGGTGCTGGCCACCTCACGCTCACATTGTAATATAGTAGAGTAGATTTTATCAAACTGTATGAGCTTTGATCACTGTCACCCTGATGCCTCTCCAGCCCCACGAAGTGAATGAAATTGTAATGATTTTTTTCTTTTTTTATATACTGTTAAAACACAGTTGCTGTTGATATTTACCATAATATTTAAAAAATAGAGAAACGGTACATTTCGCCAAAATCACTGACACTCCTCTGGAACATTTCAAACCAAAGCAACATGTTGAATATTCAAATGCCTTACCAGCCTTTTAAAAACGTGCATGTTTTCAAGTTAAACCTGCTGCTGGAACAACAAAATATGAAAATGTACCAACCTGGAAGAGAAGACACATTTGGTGCAGTGGACGGTTTAAGTGAAAAACACTTCGACCGGGTCTTGTGACATGTAATGGTTGGCGTATTCCTAAAAGTGGCTCACTCATGAAATGTTATTTTTGAATGCTGTAAACTGTAATTATTGTCCAACTGTCTGGGAGAAAATACTGGAAGAGTTTTTGTACTGTTATTTTTAAACAAAATGCCTCTTTAAAAACAGCCGTTCTTTTTATTTGTCTTCATGTGAACTTTGTTTTCAATGGTAACGACTGCCCACAAGGGGGTACATGTCAGCAGGAAGGCTCTGCCGTTTGAGTCATAAGCAGACCTGCTTCTGTTTGTCTCTTGTTTATGGCAGATCTGTCCTGGATCTCCTCACATCTCAGAGCCTGTTTGTCCTCCAGTCAGTCAGAGGCAGGTAGCTAAGTAGCCAATCATGTGGCAGCAACTCAATGCATTTAGGCATGTAGACATGGTCAAGACGACCTGCTGAAGTTCAAACCCAGCATCGGAATGGGAAAGAAAGGTGATTTAAGTGAACTTTGAACGTGGCGTGGCTGTTGGTGGCAGTTGGGCTGGTCTGAGTATTTCAGGAACAGCTGATCTGCTGGGATTTTCACACACAACCATCTCTAGGGTTTACAGAGGATGGTCTGAAAAAGAGAAAATATCCAGTGAGCAGTTCTCTGGGTGAAAATGCCTTGTTGATGCCAGAGGTCAGAGGAGAATGGCCAGGCTGGTTCAAGATGATAGAAAGGCAACAGTAACTCAAATAACCACTGGTTACAACCAAGGTCTGCAGAAGACCATCTCTGAACCAACAACACGTCCAACCTTGAAGCAGATGGGCTACAGCAGCAAAAGACCACACCAGGTGCCACTCCTGTCAGCTAACAACAGGAAACTGAGGCTACAGTTCACACAGGCTCACCAAAACTGGACAATAGAAGATTGGAAAACGTTGCCTGGTCTGATGAGTCTGGATTTCTGCTGCCACATTCAGATGGTAGGGTCAGAATTTGGTGTAAACAACATGAAAGCATGGATCCATCCTGCCTTGTATCAACGGTTCAGGCTGGTGCTGGTGGTGTAATGGTGTGGGGGAGATTTTCTTAGTACCAACTGAGCATGGTTTAAACACCACAGCCTACCTGAGTATTGTTGCTGACCGTGTCCATCCCTTTATGACCACAGTGTTCCCATCTTCTGATGGCTACTTCCAGCAGGATAACGCACCATGTCACAAAGCTCAAATCATCTCAAACTGGTTTCTTGAACATGACAATGAGTTCTCTGTACTCCAATGGCCTCCACAGTCACCAGATCTCAGTCCAATAGAGCACCTTTGGGATGTGGTGGAACGGGAGATTCTCATCATGGATGTGCAGCTGACAAATCTGCAGCAACTGTGTGATGTCATCATGTCAATATGGACCAAAATCTCTGAGGAATGTGTCCAGCAGCTTGTTGAATCTATGACCAAGAATTAAGGCAGTTCTGAAGGCAAAAGAGGTCCAACCTGATACTAGAAGGGTGTACCTAATAAAGTGGCCAGTGAGTGTATATGTGTGTGCTGCCAGAGCAAGGTGATCATCCTCACACCATTTCACAAACCTCTGAATCTCCAAGAAGTAGTCAGATGGGTCACAGTTCTTTTTCAACAGAGCTAAGATTGCAGTGAGAATTTAATAACGTGATTGTTGGGATAAAAACTTCTGCACTCATGAGTGTATAACGTGAACAGGACAAATGTATGAATACATTTGAATTTAGCTTCTTAACCTTTGTTGCTTACAATTTAAAAATGTTTTGTCTTGCTTTTACATGGCTGTGTATTGTCATCTAAAGCCAAATTCTTCTTTGACAAATTTTAAACCAAGAGACAAAGAGATGCAAAAAAAACCATAAAATTCTTTGGTTTAATATCCTCCTCCTTTATCCTCTAATTCTGTTGTCTTGTCTGTAATTTTAAAAAGGTATTTCTAAGTCAATAAATGACTTAGGCTGGATTCCTTTACAGAACAAATGTTTAAACTGCCTCAAGCCCAGAGCTGTCTATCTACAGAAATTGACTGACGAAGGTGTGAAGTGTATTTCTTATCAGCTGCACAGGTTTAATATTGATTCTTGTCACATGCAGTATAAATATTAGAAACATTAACACCGGCCTGAACAGGGTTTTGGGTCTGTTTATCTTCCTCTTTAACCAGCTGTGGAGACTTAAGCTTCTGTGAACCGCACACAGATCAGAAAAAAACTTTGGGAGATAAAGACATGGACGCGTGGAGGAATGTAGAGACAAATATTAAAATAAGATTCTGTTAGTATCATCATGAGATTAAATAAAAGCACAGAGTACAAGTAGTGCAGAGATTAATGAAAACATTTAAACAATAAAGGTGATTGTGCTGAAGTAAGACAGAGAGATTTTGACTCAAGGGAGTGACAATATTTTACACTGCTGAGGTGTCATGGATGCCTATGTTGCTTTGATAGCATCTTTCAGCTCGTCACCACGGTCAGCAAACCGGTTACTGGGAGTTACTGTGGATCCTGTGCCTCTTCACCCTTCCTCCAGACTCTGAGACCTTGATTTCTAAATTCATTCATTCATTGTCTCTTGAGGGTTGCGGGGGGGCTGGAGCCTATCCCAGCTGACATTGAGCGAGAGGCAGGGTACACCCTGGACAGGTCACCAGACTATCACAGGGCTGACACATAGAGACAGACAACCATTCACACTCACATTCACACCTACGGACAATTTAGAGTCACCAATTAACCTGCATGTCTTTGGGCTGTGGGAGGAAGCTGGAGCACCTGGAGAAAACCCACGCTGACACAGGGAGAACATGCAAACTCCGCACAGAAGGGCTCCCCTGCCCCAAGTTTCAAACCAGGAACCCT
Source organism: Epinephelus lanceolatus (assembly GCF_041903045.1). Classification (NCBI taxonomy): domain Eukaryota; kingdom Metazoa; phylum Chordata; class Actinopteri; order Perciformes; family Serranidae; genus Epinephelus; species Epinephelus lanceolatus. Next base: position 19,812,937 of record NC_135744.1, on the reverse strand, counting down.
CTTGGTGTGAGGCGACAATGCTAACCACTACACCACTGCCCCCTGATTTCTACTGTAAATTAAAAGCAAAATTTACTTTCCCCTGAAAAGAGGACTTTGGACCTCTGAGACCACTGCGAACAGCCCGCCCTTTCAGAATTAACCTTCGTCATGGTGGGTGTCAGCGAGTGTCTTCTGGACAACTGGCCATACCAACAAAGTCACCTGTGACCCCCTGATGACCCCGGACAGGCTATATCTTCCGGTGTTGTCAGAGGATCTGATCCTGCAGAATCTTCTCGCAAGACCACGAGGATTCTGAGTGACAGAATATCCATGGATCCAGGATTCATAGAACCATAGTTACATATGTAACTCTTGTTGCATGTACTGAACCAGACTCACAGATGAGGAAACCTTTGCAGGTGTTCTGAGTTAATTAGCTGAGTAGAGCTCTTCTCAGGAATGTGTGGGTCCAGTATATATACAATCTTCACTTTCTGATAGAACTGACAAGAAATATATAATTTGTTCACAATATTCTAATTTTTTAGATGCACCTGTATTAACAATTAAAACTGTCAGAATAAGCATCAGCAGTGAATGAATGAATGATGGATAATCTGGCACAGAATATTTTGTTTAATCATTAACTACGTGTGTGAGCACACCACCGCGGCCTTCACACTCTCCATATCTCGGACTATTGTTTGATGTTGAATAGTTCACACACAGCTGGCAGTGACTGAGAGCAGGAAATGTTGTAACCCAACTGACCTCCACAGAAAATAAAAAAAAAACATTTACTAACATTAGGAGCATTTCTCTATTTCCCTTTAGTCAAATTAGCTTTCACTTCATGCATGTACTTTCTTAAATGTATGTCCTTGATGCAGTTTGAGTCTTATCACAGGGCTGCATGCTTTAATATGAAGCCTCCAGTAGATGGTGTTAAAGTCTGGCACCATCTTGCACACAGAGGGTCGAATGTAACACAACTAGAGTTTTCCTTGATTACTAAAGCCCTATTCGGACGGGATTAGTTTTATATAGGGACGTGGGGTAAAGTAATAATTACCAGAGATTTTAGTCCCGTCCGAATGTGCCATGTCAGTAAAGATTACCGCGACTTTTACCTTCTGTAAAAGGGTCCCGGACAATTACCTCAGGTAATACTAATCCCGTGCGAATAGACCAGCTGTAAATATGTGTGTTAGGGCTGTCAAAAAAAAAATCTAAGTTAGAAATATATTCGAATATATATATTTTTTATAAGTTCGAACCTAAATTTGATAATTTGAATATCATTAATAATTAATTAATACTATCAATAATGTCGTAGGCTAAATCACGGCGAATCCCGTTCGGGACGCAGAGGGAGGGAGAGGCGCCGACGGAAGAGCCCGCTGTGCCAACACCATCCACTGCGCTGTCCGCGATGTGTGACCTGTACGGGGAGACATACAGGGAGAGTGTTGCACCTGCTGCCTCCCTGCCTACACTTTTTGAAGAAGAGTTGAAACGTTAGGCTACCAGAATGAGACACCACTATGAGCCGACCAGGATCCACTGTTGTGGTGGAAAACTACGCACTGAAGTATCCAAACATTGCTCAGATAGCGAGACAGAAGTTGGTCATACCTGGCACTATAGTGAGGTCAGAACGGGTGTTTTCATCCGAGTGTCACGTTCATATTGCCTCAGCAATAAGCATCTTATTTTTTGTGTGCTTTTTTGTAAAAAATAAATAAATAAATAATAATAATAATAATAATAGCCTACTAATACTACTACTAATAATAATAATAATAAATTCTAATATTATTCGAACTCTACTAAATTAATTCGAAAATATTCGAACTCAATTTCATGGTGCTTTTGACAGTCCTATCATACGCACATGACGGCAGGAGGGGACGGCGGTGCGTGAATGGATTTACCCCTCCCACTTGTGGTAGTTTTACTGATATTTCTTATCCCGTGCGAATCGGCCATTAATATTACTGACGTCCTGTGGTAAAGTGACATTACCCCACGTGCCCATGTAAAATTAATCCCGTCCGAATAGTGCTTTAGACATGCTTAGTAAACCCAGGATACACTTCACACCCTTTTTCAATACAGTTAACACAGATCTCATAAAGAGACCCCAAAGCTGATTGGATTAACTGTGTTAAACAAAAGGGAGACATCTGTTCACAGCTGAAAGACATTACTTGCAGAATTATGAATCTTTAACACACGTGTGTGAAACTTTGTTGCACAACTCTTCAGTCAGTAATCAGTCCATATCCATCTTTAAACCTCTGTGTTGCTGTTTGCAAGCATGGTTCAAAGAGGAAAAAGGTCATTATTCAGCATTTCTGAGTTTGAAAAGACTTGAAAACAAGATGAGATCAAAGCTTAATATGTAGGTGTAGCATTCCAGCCAAAAAGACATCTGATTGGGTTCAATAAAAAATGTTTTTGAGTATTTCTGAGTTTGGGTGGCATTCTTTATTGCTTCTTTTGTGAGTAAAGAATGCAGTATAAAAGCTGGACCATAACGAATGCTTACTGTAGAGCAACACAATCAGGTCATACTTATGATGCTTATTGTAGGTCTTACATTGCACACAAGAATATAATTAATTAAGGAAACTTTATTAGAATTATTTCTTTGAAATTATTTCAACAGGGCATCTCTAAATGTGTAAAAAGTGCAGGTGCAGAGTGCGGGAGGATGGAGCCTATTCCAGCTGACACTGGGCGAGAGGTGGGGTACGCCCTGAACTAACACACAGAGAAAGACAACCATTCATGCTCACATTCACACTTACGAGCAATTTTAGGGCGCATTCACACCAGGATAGTCCAGGGGACTTGGTTTGATTGGACAGGGAATGCTAGAAAATTTCACACCTGGTTCGGTTCACTTTCACACTGCACTTTTTAAAGCGGACCAAACCGTTTGGACAATGTCACGCAGTTACAACAGCTGCTGGTTTGGGGGCGGTATTGCCTCGACAACCACTGACCAGGAAGAAAAAAAGCATGAGGAAGAAGAAAACCCAGCCCATAGATTGGCCAGGCCCAAAAACAGAAATCCATCCCCTTCCATTCCCTATCCAGCATGTTGCTCTCTACGTGAGACAAATGCAGCAGTACCGAAAAGGACGGCAGAGAGCAAGAGACTACGACGTGCTGCTGCGGTTATACAGACGCCGAGCAAGGTATTGCAAGGATTTAAAAGTTTTCGGATCGTATATGTCCGTGAATTATACGTATGCGCTGCGCTCTACATCACTTTCTCTCTTTGGTTCGCTGCAACCAGGGTTCACTTGCAATTGAACCGGGACCCCCAGTGTTCAAGTGGACCAGGGTTCGCTCGTTCGAATGAGCGTTTACACCACTCCAAATGAACCAAGCTATCTGTGGAATCGGACCAGGGTTCGTTTAAAGTGGACCAAATAGTGCCAGTGTAAATATGTTGCGGGGAGGATGGAGCATATCCCAGCTGATAATGGACGAGAGGTGGGTTACATCCTGAACTAACACACAGAGACAGACAACCATTCATGCTCATATTCACACATATGGGCAATTTAAAGTATGTCTTTGGATGGTGGGAGGACACTACACTTACACTAGCCCCTTTTACACTGCCATATTTTCCGCGAATGTTGGGCCATTTTGCCGGCAAGCTGCAAGCGTTTAGACACACAGAGCCGGATTGGCCAGGTGATCCGAGGTGCCCAATTTGCCACCTCGTAGGATAGTCATATTGGCGGAACCAAGTCTTCAACTGGAGGGGCTGTTGATGACTTGTGGGCGGAGCTGTTGATGACGCCACACATGCGACCCACTGGCGGTGGATAAACAGGAAACAGCTGGTAGCAGGAATTAGCGAGCAGCTAGTAGCAAGAGGGAAACACAAACCTGACAGACACTACAGTAAAGATGAGCAACTGGGGAGACAAGGAATTGCGCGCCCTCCTTGCCCTCGCATACGAAGAGGCCATTAACCGTCAGATGACAGGAACGGTGAAGAACGGGCCGACTTATGAGAGAATCGCTGAAGGATTGACCAGCCGCGGCTTCACTCCCACATCACTGTTTACGTCACGCGCTGAGCTACACGTTTTGTTACTTGCTCACGCCCCCCATTGCCCCGAAAAAGGTACATTCTGTATAAATGAAAGTAGGCAGGCGGCATTTTGCTGCACTACCCGATTTTGTTTTTATACTGCCAATGCTGAAAAAAGACTGATTGGGCTTTCCTGCAAATTTGCACAACTACTGTCTAAAAAGGGCTGAAGACACGGGAACTATGCTCCCCCATCCCAAGGTTCAAACCCCCCACCCCTGGTTTGAACTAGGAACCCTCTTGCTGTGAGGTGACAATGCTAAACACTGCACCACTGTGCTGCCCAAATCATTGCGTAAAGATTAATTTAAAGAATATATTAATTTGACCACAAGTTAGGCCTGTGTGTGAACTTTTTTTGTAAATGTACACAAGAAAAACTGTAAGACACAAGTAATCAGTAATAAAATCCAGGTTGTGTTGTAGGTCGTTTTTTTGATTTCATCTAAAGCAAGCGTGTCTAAAGCAATCAAATTTATGACTTGAGTCTCACTCGAGCCCTCACCTCTGCTTACAAAGACCAACAGATACTCTCAAATATGGAAGAGTAAAACCAGTTTTTAAAATAAGATGATCAAGGTTTAGGACAAAGGGCCCTCATCCACAGCTCTTTGCACCCATTTGGAGCACGGTATCAATAGCACATGAAATAAACATTCATAATTCATAACTCACTCTGACATCTCTCCACTTTGTGCATGTATAGGTCCTGTGTGTGTCTTTCGGACCTGTGTGTAATTGACAAGCAAGAGTGAAAACATTGAATTTCTCCTCAGGGGGATTAATAAAGTAAATAAACTTAAACTTAACTTAAACTTAAACAACCATCACACTCTACATTCACAGAACATCAGCAGCTGTATTCTTATAATCATCTGAAGTGCCACACACGTGCTTCAAAGAAGCCCCGAGGAAACAAACTGAATACTGGGAAGAGCAAAATTCACTGGAAGAGGTATGTACTATAAATGATATGCCAATCCATACCTGAGCTACATGCTGCCACAAGCTGAGATTTACTGAGTGACATACTGAAGATACTGATTGTGGTTTGTTGATTTGTTTGTACACGTATCAGGTCGTTTATGAGATGATTTATCATTAAATTAGTTACTAATCTTCACGTGATGCCCTCTGACGACTTAAGGGAGCTCGAATGACGACAAGCTCACAACAAAAGCAGCCATTTCTTCTCGCAGTGGGCAAAAAGTGGAAGGTCCTGATTTATTTTCCTGTTTTTAATCAGAGCACTAAAACAGATGAAAAGAGCTGATTTAATTAACACAGCAATAAAAGCTCCAGTTTGATGCTAATGATCAAGAGGTGTGATGCCGCCCCGGAGAACACATTTACACTTTACATGAGGGGGTAGGCTCTCGTTCACGCTGCCCAACAACTTTCACTGCTGCTCATGTTGTGTGTCTGCAGAGCTGCAGCCTCGGGGGAACAAACAGTGTGACAAGAGCCAGCAGACTGAAATGACTCCTCACAGACCAGTAAGATCTGCGTATTGTCTCAACAGCCTCCCTCGTGACATATTCACACTCAAGCGTCTCGTCTTTATATCTCGTCCTTCCAGTTTCCTACTTATATCTGGAGAGGAGGGTGGAGCAGGGTGATATGATGAGATCATGTGTTATGGCGGTGAAGCAGAGGTAAATAAATAGCAGGTGCTGATTTAAAACCAACAGCAATACAGACTGAATAATTGTAATAATAGACTGAATAATAGAGATGCATTCAATTGTATTTTATCCTCTATTATGAGCATCAGGGACCTAAAAAACACAATTTGCACGTGTATAAGCTTTTGTTTGGTATGCATTTTTAATTTTTCCAAACTATTAGGCAATGTAGGACCTGATAAGTATAAGAAACAAACCATTGTCTTGAACAGAAAGTAGTTTTTGGTATAAAAAAAATTAAAAAATGTCCTCATATGGGGACAATGGGTTTATTTTTAATAGTCGCAAGCATGTAATAAATTATAAAACTGTTTATTTCAATACCTAAACATTGTTGTGCAAAAACAAAATTACAACGAATGCAACATCTGCATACATACAAAACGTTTTGTGATTTGCTGGTTTTGTAACTCTGTATTAAATTTTCCCTGCTTTGTACTCCTGCAAATGTCCTTTTTAACTGTAGAAACAGTCTGTCACACATAATTGACCTGTGTGAAATGCTGGGATAATACAATAATAAAGTCCCAATGTCCTCAAACAGGTACTTCCTAATTAACAGCATTTTAGCTTGTTACTATTACTAAAATTGATCAAATTTCTCTGCCATACCTTGTCCAGTTTTGTGTCGGGATCACCAGCAGACTGAGCATAAAATTGTCCACAAATGAGGACAACAGGTATAAGTTAAGCAGAATGAAGTATAAGGTGCAAGTAACCCAAAATGTAATGTCCTCATGTGAGGACACAGGGTCTCAGGAGGATATTTATATCTATATATATATATATATATATATATATATGTATATTCAAAAAGCTTTTCCTACACTGTAATGGTTTTGATACACTAATTTTTTTAACCTGTTGATTTTAAGGCCTGTCCATTTTATTACTTTGTAACGCTGATTTTGAAAAGTGCTCATTAAATAAAGTTTCTTCTTCTTAGTATTTTTTAGTATTTATTTATTTATTTAGAGGACAGTGCACATTAATGAACATTGCTGTAAATGTGCCGGTGTTAGCCAAAGGCTAATTTTCAACTGCAGTCCTCCAGCATGATGTTAAAAAGACCTCAGGCCATTAAAAAACACAAAAACAGGAACACAGAAGTCATAATATGTAAAACAAATAACAAACAGATAGACAGTAATTCACAATGAAAAACCAATATGTACAGTGCAATGTGATACAGTGCAAAATAGTTGATCGAGAGGCTATGGATAGTGAATAGACGAAACAATGCAAGTCCATGAGTCACTGGCATAGTGTATATGATATATGAAGTTATAAAGTGCTGCAGTGCCCATAAAAGTAATCACAGTAAAAGTCTAAATTTAATTAAATTACAATAAGTTAAATTGGGAGAGATGAAAACTATCAGGGGTGGATAAATGGGATGGAGGTTCTTCTTCTTCTTCTTCTTCTATTATTATCATTATAAATTAATTTGTGTTACATTAAAGCCCTTGCCAAACAAGTTCACACAATACTGATTAAGCCTATCACTGCCAGATAAAAATCTCTGTACTTCGTAGTACGCTGGGGTTGTGGTGTCTGGTGTTTGAAGGAGCGTTTCCATCCAGCTGTTTTTATTCACATCTTCAATTCACGCATAAAAAACACAGGCAGTGGAAACGGCAGAAATTCAAATAAAATCTCAAATTATTGCAAAATGTTTTCATGCTTGGGGGAGATAGGAAAGTTGGGGTAATGTATGTAGTTTAACTTTAAAGTTATAACTGCACAGATTGTAGATTCAAATATATTTGCAATATTGACATTACATCTGCAGTTCTCCGTCATTGTTATTTTTACAGTTATGTCCTTTTAATGTTTGTAACATTTATAATCATTATTTCTGTTCACTTAAACAATTAATATTCCTATTATTACTATTCGACTGGTCATCAGTTACTTGAATGTGTTCTCATCCCTCATTACAAGAGTAACTTCAAAACAGAAGTCCATCAACCAGTTGGTGACATCATGTAAGCTAGATCCATCATTTTATACAGTCTGTGCCCAGACCAGACAAACCAAACACTGCATCAAGATTCGGCCATTTGTCCTTTTGCATTTTGCAGTTTCACACCAGCCACAGTAGTTTTCCTACACACTTGGCACCCAGGAGGTTTCAGTTGGCTGCAATCTGCAACCTCACCACTAGATGCTACTAAAGCCGACAAACTAGACCCCTATGTCGCATTTTATGAAGTGGAGTCCAGGGATGGGTGGTAAGATATTGTGTAGTCTGGTCCATCAGAAGCTGCAAAGCTGCTGCTCGTGCTGATTTTACTCATTCTGTTGTTGAAATAACTGTCTGCAATATTCACCATCTTGTCATGTTTGCATAAATATGTATTTCTGGGGGTTTGGTTGTCGCGTTTTAAGGAGATGATCCAAAAATATCATTAAAACAGGTCTTTTTTTTGATGAAATATAACATTTAACCTTCCTCTGCACCTGGAGAATTTCAGTACAGTCCCTACAATGAATCTTGTATTAGATCAACATCTGATTTCCCACATTTAAGGGTATGAATTGTGTGCATGATGTGTTTGATGAATTTACTTAAGCATATAACTGGAGATAAAGCTTGTTTAACCTCCACTTGACTTATGATAAGTGAGGAATGAATCATTTACAGTCTCCCACCAGAGGACGGAGCTTCATGTCTGCTCTCCTCTTTCTGACCCTGACCTCAAATTCAGCACTGGAAAATTTCATGTAATGACAATCCATGACAGAACATGATGATCCAAGATGAGTCCACACATTCCCAAACCATCTGGTCAATATCAGATAACCCAGCTATTGTTAAGACGTATCCCCTCTTCTTAGCTGAGGGGGCTTTTAGTTGGATAATGGTCTACAGTGTGACAAAGGTGCGTTCATGAAATGACACATTCCTGAGTTCACGGACTCTGGCTCCGCACAGAGATCATTCTCTCCTTTTCATGGCAGAAATATGAGAAAGCTTGAGACTGTAGGGCATCTGGAAAACAACTGTCTCAGGACACCGTGGCAGCATGTTGCCCTGTGGCCGATCTCACTGAAGCTTTCCATATCTTCCTTGTGTTTCAAAACCAGGAAGTTGTGTCACAGCATTAGGCCCAACCCCTGTTTTCACCTGAAGAGAAGGAGGGGCCAAACTGAGCTTGACACAAGGGGAAAAACAAGGAAGAGCTCACAAGCAGGCAATTCAGTGTGTCTGTTCACTTGCCCAGATATTGCCTTGGAGACGAATAAAAAAGGAGTTTACCCAGCTGGTGGGTCTCTCAACACGGATATGGACGTCCCAGATTCTCCTCATGGGAATATGGGGCTGTTAAGGACCTTTGATTCCTCTGAGTTTGGCAGCTGGGAGAAAATAGGCTCAGGTGGATTTGGACAAGTATACAAAGTCCGGCACGTACAGTGGAAAACATGGCTGGCTATCAAGTGCCCTCCCTGCCTTCATATGGATGACAAGTAAGTTACAGCCGTTGATGGATTATCTTTAAACTCATGTGTATGTAAAATGATTTGAGCTGGTATAGAAGAGTTTAGCTCAAAATGCTCCTGTAGAAGCTCTGATTTAGTTCAGATGTGTCTTTACTTCTGTATTTTCTTAAAACCAAACACACAAATCTGTCTTGACTCAGCTCCTGTCTGTCAGATTTATAACTTCATGATCAGTTTATGGCCAATTTGTAGACAGACAGAAGCTTAGATTATGACTGTGCTGGTGAAAAGTCACTCAGTGCCTCGAAGTCCTTGAAAGTTGAACACCAGGGAATGTGTGACTCACCTGCTTCTAGTCTGGGCACACAGTGCTGTTAGAAAGCTGCCACAGCAGCACACAAGAGGCCACGTTTAGACATTTAGACACTGTTAAGTTGCAGGGAGCTCGGACAGGTTGATTCATCCCGTTACCCAAAAGTCCACATTGCTGGGGGCCGTAGCTGTTTATTTATTCCAACCTGACCCAAACATGAAAGGTTCACTGCTGATTTCCCTGATTAACTGTGACGTATTTATCTAAGGGCCTCAGGGAGGGGCTGATGTAAATGAATGTACATTTCAATAAGGGTAGCAAGGTGGTCTTTCCCCTCAGGCACTGCTGGAGATTGCACAACCTTTGTAACAGTTTGCACAACTCTGCATGGATCTTTTAACGAAGAAAAATTGGTGTTTTGTATATGTTTTTTGAAAATGGTTGCATTTCTACATAAGCTTTTAATCGAAGGTCGACCCTTTCAGCACCACAGCAACCCACCTCTCAAAGGAAGTTTCCATTCTTCTAGTCTATGTGCACACACTATGATCATCTGTGGGCTTCACTTAAACTGCGATTACCTCATAAGAACCTCCTGTGTTGTAACCCCCCCCCCCCCCCCCCCCCAAAGAACCTGTGGTGCAACTTAAAGCATCCACTGAACCTGAACCAAAGATGTTATCATCTGCAAACATCTGCAGAGTACATAAACAGTCATTTGACTGCAGCCTTCATTGACCCACACATAACATCCATCAAAGCCACTTTTGTCTGCCTGTTGCAGGCTGCCGCCGCTGTGTGGCACAGACAATAAGAGAAGCTGTAAAACCGGTCTTACCAGGCCTCTCTGTTAAAGCAGGGACATTGTTTGGTTCTGAGGAGCTGCTGAGGAGCACTTTGGATTAGATGAAGGATTTAGCAAACAGGTGCTTGCCCAATCTCCCATGTCATGTTTGGTTACTCCTGCCTGGCAAATTTGGGGGCTTGTGCCTCCTTCACTTGTACTGACTATAAAGGACTATTACATCCAGGCCCCCTGCTATAGAATATTTCAGTAACCTGATACACCCTGAGCATAATACAAGCAGTCTCTTCTTCCCCAGTCTAGCTCACCTAATTCTGCCTGCGAAGCACATTCCTACGAATGCAACCATTAGTGATTTATCTTTCTCTCATCTGTCCTCATTAAGTGTTTGCATTCTTAAAGCAACCTTTGCTGGAGATGATATGAGCGCTGAGGTCATGACTGACCTGCACAGTTGTGTTTGAGGTATGTCAGCAGGGCCAGATAAAGAGAGCTGTGCAAAGGTTGAGCAACACAGAACAAGAGCTCTGTTTAAGCCTCCTGGGTTCTCTGATGCATTCCAGGCTGCAGGGCTGGAATGTCCTCAAGGCCTTAAAAGAGCCTCCAGGCAGTCAAGAGCACAATCCACAAACTGGGTCTGAACGTTGGTAAATGAATTATAGACGTCTGCAGAGGTCACACTTTCACAGCCTCTAAAGTTAATGCTGGTGCGCATTTTGCATAGCTAGGAGCTCAGTAAGGGTGACATGTAATGTGCTGGAATTTGGCTTAGGACAAAAGCTATGCCAAATATTACACCTCAAAGGGCAAAGCATGACCTCAGAATCATTAAGGTTAATGTTTTATGTGAAGGTAGCTGTGTTAAATACCTGTGAGCCAATGGATGTGGAAGGACATGTTAAAAACAAGCCAACCAAAGATCTTTACATCAATGTTTCATTTAAAAGTGCTGAGTCACTCCAGCAGCAAAGCATGGCTGAATATGTCACATAATGTGTTTGGCTTTTTTTTTTAACCACAGGGAGCGTTCAGAGCTGCTGGAGGAGGCGAAGAAAATGGAGGCAGCCAAGTTCCGATACATCCTGCCTGTGTATGGGATCTGCGAGGACCCCCAAGGCCTCGTCATGGAGTACATGGAGACCGGCTCCCTGGAGACCCTGCTGGCCACCGAGCCGCTGCCCTGGGAGCTCCGCTTCCGCATCATCCACGAGACTGCGGTGGGAATGAACTTCCTGCATTGCATGAACCCACCGCTGCTACACCTGGACCTGAAGCCGGCCAACATCCTGCTGGACGCTCACTATCATGTCAAGGTGAGAGAGCTTGTCACAAAGTGGCATCCTTTGTGGCTCTTAAAGGGACAGTTCACCCCAAAACCAAAAATACATATATTTCCTCTTACCTGTAGTGCTATTTATTAATCCAGATTATTTTGGTGTGAGTTGCTGAGTGTTGGAGATATTGGCTGTAGAGATGTCTGCTTTCTCTCCTATATAATGGAACTAGATGGTACTCGGCATGTGACGCTCAAAGCGCCAAAAATACATTTGAAAAACTCAACAGTGATTTCTCTCTCCAGAAATCATGACCCAGTTACTCAAGATAATCCACAGACCTTGTTGTGAGCAGTTTCATGTAGGAACTATTTTCTTTCTACTAAACTACATCCACCAACCGTATCACTACGCAAAAGGAAGCGTGCATCTACTCATGGAAGAGATGGTCGTGTTCGTGCAAGATGTGAACATTATTGGTGTCCTCCACGACTGAGCTGTAATGTTAACTAAAAAAAAAAGATGAAAAGACTTTTGAAATAATGATACCACATATAATTTTGTTTGCATACAAAAAGATTGCATTGGTCAACAACAAAAAAAGAATTGCCAAAAAAAAAGAAGGGAAGTATGCAAAACATGGGTCGAAAATTACACACGGACAGGCAACAACTACCAGAGCTAATGCTTCACTAACGTTAGCTTATAAACTAAGAAATTTTTACACAAACTTGTTTCAACAAATAAATAAAAGTTTTAAAAAGAAGCCAGGGCTTTTGTACATTTAATATATTATTGCTCTTTGCCGTTAAAATGGCATTAAATTTAATGAACACCAAACTCGAGACTTGCCTCCTTTGACAGCGCAAAGACTTTAGACTTACATATGACTTGCAAGACAATGACTAGGTCCCACCTCTGCTTCCCTCTGCGCAGTGATGTGGTTGGTGGGTGAAGTTCGGAAGAAAGAAAATAGTTCCTACATGAAACTGCTCACAACAAGGTCTGTAGATTATCTTGAGTAACTGGGTCATGATTTCTAGAAAGAGACATCGTTGTTGAGTTCAAATGTTTGTTTGTTTTTGGCACTTTGAGCACCACAGGCCAAGTCCCATCTAGTTCTGTTATATTGGAGAGAAGGCAGACATCTCTATGGCCGATATCTGCAACACTCGACAACTCACACCAAAACAATCTAGACTGATAAATAGCACTATAGGTAAGAGGAAAAAAAATTGATTTTGGGGGTGAACTGTCCCTTTAAGGGTTTTTTTTGTGTGAAGAGTTTAAAATTAGGGATGGTGATGATCATATTTAGATGTTACCGTGTACATGTCTTTTATAGAATACATAAAAAAAAAAAGATGTCCTCAAAATTGATGGTCAAAAAACACGTCACCAGAACAGCTGGTTTCTGACAGGCAGCAACAATAAGTTGAATAATTGATGACTGTGAGAAACTATCGTCAATCATCTCACTTAAATCCTGTGAAGTGTAATAATTTAATGTTTCTCTTGCTGTAAGACACACTTGACATGCAGTTAAATCACAGCTGTTCCTGCGTCAAAGCTAAAAGCCACAGTTTTAGGGTTTTAGCCGTGAGGGGGTTTGCTATTAAATTTGCATCCATTTTAAAATGACAGCCCTGCACACGCTCTGGGCAGACAGGTGTCTCTCAGGCCCTGTCCAACCTCTAAACAGCTCCACTGCACTGAGAGCAATGGGTGGGAACCGTCATTTCTGGAGTTTAATACGTGGATGTAAACACCTCACCCGGGCCTGTCCAGACAGGATTAATTCAGCTCCTATTAAAGCTCCCTCTGTGTGTGCATGAAAGAGCGTGGGCGTGAGCACTCCTCAACACAAACGTGAAGGGCCTCTCCTCTCCTACAGGCTGGGACATGGCTGCGTTGCCCTTATCATACCACTAAGTGCACATAATGGGAGCTTAGCAGCCTGTCAGCATCAGAGGGCAAAGTTAGTCATCAATGTCACGGTGCTTGATGAGAAAAAAGCGGCGGGTTTGCTCTGTTTGAGAGTCTTATCTGATCTCTCCCTGTCTCAGATATCTGATTTTGGCCTGGCCCGGTGGAATGGCCTGTCACGGGCTGATGACATCAGTAGAGACGGCTTCTGCGGCACCATTGCCTACCTGCCACCTGAGAGCATCATTGAGAAGGACAGAGTGTCGGACACCAAGCACGACGTATACAGGTTGGATTTTTCAGCAGTTTGCATGCAACCTTTTCCTGTGAATGTAGGGTTTTTTCTGTTTGTTTGACTTTCCCCTTTAAGGTCTGACTCACTTCACTCACTTCACTCACTTCATTTTATTTTCTTAAAAACTGTCAGTTAAAAGGGGTAAATAAATGTATAGCCAGACTTTTACTGAATTATTTGACAATCTGACAGCGCTGGTTTGAAGGTGGTATTCACCTTCCGCCTTTTTCGCTACTGTGGGTACTGACCATAGATGTATAAAGATAACTGGATAGAGCAAAGTTGCTCAGTATTGCATGAAGCCAAATAAGTTACTACCCGAATCTACTGTATTGTGGGGCTCATAGAGCAAGCCATCCACTAAACTCATTTAATCGTGTGACTCTTCTAGACTTTCAAAATGTTTTTGGACCGGATGAATTTAATTCTGATAGTAAAACGAGTCAATGTAAGTCTATTGGAAAAGGTCTTTTGTGACAGAGAAGTCATAATTTCGTGTTTAGACGCCATGTAAAATTGGATTTAAAGCCCAGCATTCTTCCTAGAGGTTGGTAGTAACTGCATAGAACTTACATTGATACTCTTTGGTAACTGGGGATCACTACCGACAGCTACCAGTGAAAACAAAAGTGCTATCCTCTTCCTGTTTTGGTTGCACAACAGTTGACGTACTTCCTTTGTGCTGTAAATTGAGCCTTCATTTTCCCCGTGGATCATACCCAGTGATAGACAGAATTGCAAAGTGAAAGTGAGACTCAGAGGGAACCGGTCTAACTGTGATGGTGTCATTATTCTATAGCTGTTACATTGTGCAATCAACATTTACCTCATAGTCTTAAGTTAAATAAAAAAAATATTCTGTTTCCACTTTACATGATAAGCAGGTTCAGCTTGAAATAGAAAGCATGGCAATTCCTTGGTAGAATTATGTTTAATTTTTTATTTTCTACTGACATCTCTTCATTTCATTTTGCCTCTATTCTAGTTTCTCCATCGTCATCTGGGGGATTCTTACACAGAAGAAACCCTACCAAGGTAAGACTCATATTATATTATGAATGAATGAATAAATGAATGAATGAATGAATATTTTATTTTCATGTCTGGTCATTTACATGACCCATCCCTCAGGGGATTACTCAGACACATTGACCAGTAACAAACCAAACTTTCCAGTATGTTAACTTCAACCAGACATAAACACAAACATTAACCAGACAAAAAATGTCAACCTCCCACAAATAATGGTTCAAGAGACGGAAAAAACAAAATAACCAAAAAGAAAAAAACAAAACACGCAAGTAATACATGAAACTAACGAAGATCTGCTTTATTGCTGAACTATATTTCATGAAAGCCATACCTGACAAGAAAATCAAAAAAGTTAGGAATGCCAGAAATGAAAATACTGATGGTAAAATTAAAATGACGTTACTTGATGTTTGTGATTGTTCTGCAGGGCTACAAGTTAATATATTCAACTTTTAGTGGTTTAACAATTTTGATATCATGTTGTTTTATGTTTTGCCAAATTTATGATTTCAAACAAGATGTAGCCTGATTAGAAAGACTTTAAGTCTACTACAGAGTCTAGACATGCTAGCTGCGCAAAAGAAGTAGCCCACTATAAGTTAAATGCTAACACCTGCATGCTATGCTGCTCACAACTACAACGCTAACATGTTGATGCTGATACTTAACACTTGGTCACCATGTTAGTTTAGCATGTTAGCATGCTAACATTCACAAACTGCTAGTTCTAAATGCAAAGTCGAGCTAGCAGAACTCATATTTGGTGCTAGAGCTTAATCATATCAAGTCAGAGGATCACCAAAATCAGTTGGATTCTAAGCTAAATGCTAACACCAACATGCTATCATGCTCAAAATTACAGCACTAACATGGTGATACTTAGCAGGTATAGCCCTATGGCCTAAGCTTTACAGTGGTCGCCATGTTAATTTAGCATGTTAGCGTTCACAAACTGCTAGCTCTTAACACAAAGTAGAGCTAGCAGAACTCAGCTTGATCACATCAAGTCAGAGGATCACCAAAGTCATTAGGAATCGTTGTCTTTAAGCTAAATGCTAACACCTGCTATCATGCTCACAATTACAACACTAACATGCTGATACTCAGCTAGTATAGCCTAAGCTTTACCATGGTCGCCGTGTTAGTTTAACGTGTTGGCATGCTGACATTAACAAACTGCTAGCTCTAAATGCAAAGTAGAGCTAGCAGAACTCATGTTGGTGCTAGAGGATCACTAATGTCAGTAGGAATCATCATCTGGGGACCATGAATGTCTGCACAAAATTTCATAGCAATCCACCCATTCGTTTTTGAAATATTTCAGCCTAAATCCAACATTGCCACCCGTTAGTCGTGCAGCTAATGTGGCTAAAAACAACATAAGCGATTGAGGGTTTTGTTGTAGGCCTACATGTATAAAGAGTTTTACTGGTTTAATAAGAAGCATCACTTTATTTATTTAATATGTGATTCATTCAAACATCAATACAGATATTCTAAACCATAATCCCCAGGCCACACAAGTTACAAGTCATAAAATGGCGTCCTGTACTTTGTACTTCGTCCAACATTTGACTTGCTATCTCATAAATTTGGCCTTCCATGAGTATGTATTTTTATCCCTCCTAACTTTTATTTATTTTTAACATTTTCCTGGCAGGAATGGGCTTCCATTTTTTCCAGTAAAGACATAATCTAACTTCAGCCTACACCTTTCAAGGCGTGTGTGTGTTTGTGTGTGTGTACAGGTGTTGCACTGTATGTGTTTACTCAGTGAATACCTGAGCAGGCAGTTGGACAGGGCTAGACTGGCGAGTGTGTTTTCTCCCAGGCATATCAGGTAGCAGTTTACTTCAAGGTATTTGGCTCCTTTTGAAGACCAGTGTGTGGATGAGGGTTTCCAGGTTGGCACTGGCACCGCCTGTGTTGATCCAGACATAATTAAAAAGTGAGAAACGGCCTGGTAACCATCCCTTTCCTTCTTCCTCCTCCACCTGCGAGGGGAATTATGGCTACAATAGGAGGGAAGTACCTGCGATTATGGCCTTTACCTGTTTGTTCTGAATCATTGACTTGGCTGATCCCACAGTCAGATAGAAGGAGGCCGGACCAGGAGCTCTGAGAGCTTTTCTTTTTTGCTCCCATGGGAAACAACAGAACACACTCTCTTATCTGAGCACATGGGAAAATGGTGATAAAGCTGTGCATAACTGACTGTCTATAAAGCTGCGGTGCCTACCATCACTTAAGATTATGTTATCATATACTGCAGCGTGTTACATTTATAAATAAGGCTTCAGATCAGATTTATGTGACTTACAAATATGCAATGTTGAAATGTAAGAAGCTACAGATTACTAATTACCCTATTAAAAATGTAACAAGGAACATAACTATTTACATTACTTCATCAAAGTAATGCAACTTCTGACATTGAATTATTTTTCGATTACTTCTCTTCCTAATGTTTTAAACTGTGCATTTAAACTGAAAAATGTCCAGAAATAGGATAAATAGTGTCGTAACCCTAACCCATCAAAATCTGTGATTTTTTTTTAATGGAGTCTGGTACTGGATAGGGCTGGGCAATACATCCTGGAAATTATATTGCATTATTTTTAAGCTATATCTCGATACACAATATTTTTAAATCTTCTCAATAGCTCTTCGTCAGTGCTAGGACTGGGAGACAAAATCAAACATAATATTTCTGATCTAATTTTTTACATCTAATTCAAACTGCAAATATGAAACAAAACTTTTTGATTTTTGTATAAATCCTGATTTATTAGTGTTGAAACTGAAGTATTGGATTGTTTTCTTCCCCAGGTGAGAATAACATCCTTCAGATCATGGTGAAGGTGGTGAAGGGGGTGCGTCCAGACCTCGGTGCGGTGCCACGGTGTCGACCTTCAGCCTGTGCAGGGTTCCTGAGCCTCATGCAGCGCTGCTGGACCACAAATCCTGATGCAAGACCCAGCTTCCAGGGTAAATTATGCAAATGTCCACTCAATGTTCCTCTATCATGTTAGCAAGTAAATTAATATGAAACACAGGTGATCTTGTTCCTGTAACTGGACACTGAAAATAACAATGCACTTTCGAAGCACAGTTTTTGCCTCCTACTTTTAGCTTTCTTTCCCTTTTACATTTCCTAATCCCTCCTAGCTATTACTGAAACATGACCTGGAGCTGTTGTTCTTTCAGAAATCACATCTGAAGCTGAGGAGCTCTGCTCTAAACCTCAAGAGGAGCCAAGGACGCCAACCTTATCAACGTCAGAGCCAGAGCCCACTTCCCCTAAAGCACTCACTAGTGACCAGGTGCGGCATGACAACACCATATTAACTGCTGTTGGATGAAAGAGCCCACTGTTTGAACATTGTAGATTAAGTGAACCTCTATTTCAAAGTGGGGAAAGAGCAGGAAAAATGTTTTTTGAACAACCATAGGAGGTAGATTTTCTGTGGGGAAGCAGGGGACACATGCATTTGTCCCCCCATTAGTAAAACCATGAAAGTGGAAGGGAACTTTAATTTTAATAAACTGCTGGCATATATCGCATAGATTTGTCAATACCTCCGGCAGAGTAGGTGTGGTGGCACTATGCAACCTCAAGAGCAACAAGTGTAATCAGCTGTAAGACTATGCACGGTTAAATCAGGATGTACCAGGACATGAACACCATCAACTGATGCAGAAAAGGCCTAAAAAAATCCCTGTAATGCAGAGAATGAAGAGTTCTACACTCAAAATCTATATTCTATAATAATTCTAGCAGCTCATGTTTTGCTGTTTTACCTGTCATTCTTCTTTGTAGCTTGTAAACGGACTGTTTGCATTTTCCATTAATGTGTAACCACACACCCAGACATTGGGAGGCTTATCTGAAAATTGCTCCAGACATGCTTATGACTTTTGAAGTCATACATTGTGTAAATGTTTGATCCTGACCAACAGTTGCATCACAAAAGAGGAATGTTGATTGATGGGATTGTTTAGCCCGTGTGCTGCTTTGTCATTTCCGTGTTGTCACAGTTGCGTACGTGACTGGAAACAAACGTCCTGCTCATGTAAGGTGACAGCTGTTACTTAATAATACACTGTTTTGAGCTTCCGGGATCAAACCAAAGTTTAGATTATTATCGCATGAGGAATTAACATTATCACAGTGTCAACAGCCAATAGCTAGAGTACTGGAAGTGGCTTAATATAGGAGTGGCAGGTACATACCTGAGTATAAATGTAATGATACAGTGTCAAAAAACAGATTGTCCAACTATGCTTATCTGGCTTTTTTAACTACAGGTTAAAGACAACAAGCCGGTGCGTCCAAAGTCGGCCATGTTGCCGGAAAAAGATTACAGCCTGTCAGAGCTATTGAGCCAAGTGGATTCTGGGATCTCGAGGAGCTTTGATCGGGTGAAGGAGGATAGCTGCCACAGCAAAGAGAACACTTGCAAGAGGCTGTCTGGTATTTCGTCAGCTGATTCAGCCTTCTCCTCCCAAGACTCTATTACGCTGTCTTTTGAGAAAGAAAACACATATGGTAAGAGCTACACAAAGACCCACAACTGGAGCTATTATCCATGTAAATCTAAAAATACTAAATGATCATGATTCCCTGACTTAATGCCGTACTTTTCCTCCTCATCAAACAGATTCTGCCGAGATCCAGAAGCGAAAGCTGTGTGAGGCAATCAGGACCAAAGACACTGCCAAGCTGATGAAGATCCTCCAACCTCAGGATGTTGATCTTCTCCTTGATGGAGGAGGCAGTCTGCTCCACCACGCCGTCACCTTGGCCAATGAGGAAGCTGTCAAGTTCCTCCTTCTGAACAATGCCAATCCCAACCTCGCGAATGCCCGTGGCTCCACACCCCTGCACCTGGCCACAGAGAAGCACCTGAAGCCGCTGGCAGAACTTCTGCTCGGTCGGCGCAGCACCAATGTCAATGCCAAAGATGAGGACCAGTACACAGCTTTGCACTGGGCTGCCCAGAATGGGGACGAGGCCATCACGCGTCTGCTGCTGGACAAAGGGGCGGCCATAAATGAAACCGATGGCCAGGGACGCACACCGGCTCACATTGCGTGCCAGCATGGCCAGGAGAATGTAATTCGGGTGCTACTGAGCCGTGGTGCTGATGTTCGAGTCAAGGGTAAAGACAACTGGACGGCGCTCCACTTGGCTGCCTGGCAAGGGCATCTGGGCATCGTCAAGCTGCTGATTAAGCAGGCTGGCGCCGATGTGGATGGGCAGACAACAGATGGCCGCACGCCGCTGCATCTGGCTTCTCAGAGGGGGCAGTACAGAGTGGCACGGATCCTGATCGAACTAGGGGCGGATGTGCACATGACTTCTGCTGGGTCAAATACACCCCTACATGTAGCCACAGAGACGGGTCACACCAGCACCTCTCGCCTCTTGATCAAACACCAAGCGGATATCCACGGCCAGAACGCCCTCGGACTCACTCCTCTCCACCTAGCCTCCCAGCGAGGCCATCTGGCCACAGTCAAGATGTTGATAGAAGAGGGGGCAGACCCCTACAGATCCAACAACGCCCTACGCACACCCTGCCATGTGGCAGCAGAGAACGGACACTGTGAAGTCCTGAAAGAGCTGCTGCTTCACTGTCCAGATGCGGTGCATCTGTCAGACAATCAGGGGCTCAGCCCATTACAGCTGGCGGTGCAGGGTGGTTACTCAAACATCACTATGCTGCTGCCACAAAGCTGCCAGGACTTAGTTACTGAGAGCTCAGTGCAACCAGTAGCTGAACAGCCAGAGCCAGCAGCCCCGGAGGCGAAGCAGCTCCAGAGGAAAGTCGTCATTCTCAAATTGACGGAGCACAATGACAAAGACTGTCCACCACCCAGCAGCTCACAGTGTGCCTCAGCACCCTGCTAACCAGAGCAAAAAGACTGCCACACCTGTACAGAACTGCCTTCAGTGTCATTTTTATACTCCACTGGTGCCTCAGAGTTCGATGGATCGTACCAAGCTTGTGTTTTTTGGACTTAAAAGCCCTTTCAGCACCGTAGGTATTATCTACTGGTCTGAAAAGCTTTAATGTAAATATGTACACTGTGAATAGAAAGTATAAATACTCTGCGTTTGAATTTTTGTTGACTTTTTTACCTAACAAGCACATTTTTTTTTACGTAACAAGCACCAGCATCAGAATTCTGATAAGGAAACGTGTGACCTTTGGGGACATCTCGCTGCACTGCACTGCAGCTGGTACGCCTTTGAGTTGTATTTAAGAGGGCACGAACTTGGCTCACAAGCCTTATTACGGGATTGCTGTAGATCATCAGAGCCATTACATTTATTAAAAAAACCTTCAGTGTTCTGAACCTGTTACATATCAGTGCTGCATCCATTAAACATTTAAAACCTTTAATTTTGTTTGACCTTGTTGTTGTTTTTTACATTTATGACCTAAAAATGTATCTGCAAATGTTCTGTTTCCAAGGTCAGTTTCATAACATATAACCATGATAATTCTATTAAGACACAATAATACACAATGATGTGGCCATAGATGTAGATTTATGCGGGGACACAGAGGACATGTCCCCCATGATATTTAGAAAGTGGATTTGTCCCGCCCAGTGAAAACATGAAATAGGCAGTAGCAGATGTTTTATTTTGATTAAATTATAAACATTTCCACTCTAAACGGACACAGAAACAGCAAAAATTTGTGCATAAAAATTCACCAGAACGCAGGAAATGAAGGCCCAATCCCATTTTACATTTTTATTTTAGCTGTTTTTATTGCATTTTTCAGGTAACCAGTCTAAGCTAAGTTTTTGTCTTTACCAACTGTGTGTTGGGAACAGCCCATTGGTCCGACATCCCATTGTTCCGACCATATTAAACCCATTGTTCCGAAATCATCATGATGCCCTGTGGTTAAGGTCTGGTTAGGTTTAGGCACAAAAACCACTTGGTTAGGGTCAGGAAAAGATCATGGTGTGGGTTAAAATGAAAAAGAAAGTGATAAACACATAAGCTGTGAGCCTGCTTCGCCTCAAGCCTTTCCCAGCTGACCCAGAGCCGGTCGTGGCGCACCATCAAGGCAGAAATACGCCCGCTGGGAGCCGTTCAGCACCGCGGACCATCGGACCAATGGGATATCGGACCAATGGGCTGTCGGACCAATGACATGGACCCCTGTGTGTTGAACATGTCTTTGTCTTTCCCCGTCTGACTTCATTCTCAACCTACAGTAGAAAATTGCTCATTATAAAATAAACTCAGCAACAAATCTTGAAATATGTATTTAGTCATTAGGGCTGAGAATGTGTCACTGATTTACCGTACTTCCTTTATATCACATAAAAAAATGAATGCCAAAAGTTATTTGTTTTACTACTACTTTATATTATTATTATTGAAGTCTGCTGCTAAATTCAGCTTCATGTCTCACTCAGAACAGTTTTTAATAAATCACAAGTTAAAAAAACGTGTAAACTACATCGTTAACACAGACGAGCGGAGGATTAGCTACAGTTAATAGCCTACTGAATTATGTTAAATGTTTGCCCAATGTGTTAGTATCTCTTAATAAGTCATCAGAAATCATAAATCTTCTTTAGAAGGAGCAGATATTTACCTTAAGCTAGCTTGGTTCATGTTAAAGTTAACAATATTTTAACGGAGCAAGGCAAGCTAACTGCTAGCGTGCTCGATTGAAAAGGAAAAGAAAACCAGTGCTTTGAGATGGCTGTCAGAGATGGCAGAGGTATGATCACATATCCTGTTTGAGCTGTAAGTGTGTTCCACGTTTTATTTCCCATTTACTCTTGGAAAGAAGAATAGAGTACAGTAAACAAACTGTTACCATTGGAAATTGCTGGTTTTGGTTCAACGCCAGATGTCGCGCACATAATTCACGTAAGGTATCATGGGGGCTAGGAATAAGGTGGATAAAGACCTTAAGATATTAATAAGCTCTGATGTTATTGTTTCTTTCACCAGTACTTTTTAAAGTTTTGGTTTCACTTATCACGCTGCAGCCACACACACCCACACACACACACACACACACACACACACACAAAATCCAGCCCAATTGAATTTGTAATTGAATAGCCCTGGTTTAAAGTGTGCCTCTGAAAAACCTCCATTTGGAGAGCCTTGTAGCTGTAACACTTCACCCTACCCCTCGATCCCAACAAGGATCAGGACACCCTTCCCCTAGACGTAAACATGCAATACGGAGGGGTAAGGGCAAGGAGTGTATTGGGATTGGGCCAAAGTGTTTGATGAACCCCAAGTGTTTGAACCACCAACACACCCGTTCATATAAAAAGCTGTCACACTTCTCCCTCCAAAAAATTACACGCATTTTCCATTTTCTTCTTCTTAAAATAATTCAAGCCGTGCTGGTTCTCCAAAACAAGCAAATGTACTTCTTGGAAACTTTCTTTCAACACCTCGTGTCAGTGCAGGCTCATTGGAGAGAGTATCTCATTTCAGGGTCTGTCAGTTTGTTTCGGAGAGTCTGTTCTTGCCTCTGCTCCACCTGTGAATTACCAGCCTTGATGTCAGGCAGCGTTGGCATGTCTGCATCTGCAGCCTCACCTGTAGTATTATTATTATTATTATTATTATGTCTCTGCTCCTCCAGACCCCACAGAGCATGCTCAGGTTGGCACAGACCATGGGAACTGCCCCTGAGGGGGATCACAGGCTGTAAGATGATGGATGAGTGCGAAGGGGCGCTGATGTTCTACCTGCAACTCCAGCCCTGTTGGCTAATTCCTTAGACCACTTCAACTTTTCATCACGCACTAAAACCAACATGCCATCCCCGACGCCTCGAGGGCTCAGCTTTTTCGTAATCTGAGAAACTGAGTGCGGGAGGCTGGTGCTTGTAATTGTCCTGTTTTTATAGTGGTGAAATGTGTAGAATCTGAGCCTCTGTTGTATCCTGTCTGTTGCCTGGTGATCTGTCTCTGCTCCAGCTACGACTTACAGTATTGTGTGTTTGTTTTGTTTATTCTAACCTACTATTGAGTGCAACAAACCAGGTACAGGGTCATTTAAAGCACCATTTTATAAATAAATCACTGGTAACTTTGATATAGCAAAGAAATGAAATGATAGTACAGACAGAAAAGCTTATTCTGTGTTCTGCAAACAGTTTCAATCTATGAATATGATAAGCTGAGGGTAAAATTGAAGGCTAAATGTGTCTTTAGAATCAAACCAGATGCGTGAGTCATTTCCTTGTCTCATTGTTCAGTTCTTTGTAGTTCAGAGTTCAGCCTGCTCATCACACCCTGATGAATGATGGATGAAGTCAGTGTCTACATCACATTAGTCACAGGACCTTGGGTGAAGTAAAACCAGGAAACCAGACTCCATTTTGCAGAGGAGCTGCCCAACAGGTGCTTCTCCAGTGGCCTCAGAAATGAAGCTCGAGGTTGTTTTTGTTTTTTTTTACTGACAGGATGTGGCGTAACCTGCTGAATATGTTATTCGTTCAGTGGCCCCCGACATTTAGGTTCATAGCAAAAGGTGCAGGAGTTTAATTTAATAAAGAAAGCATAAGCATGGAGGTTTCATAAGATTCAAGTGCCCAGTGCAGTTAACTGGTGTCATAAACTCAGGACAGGTAATTACAGGGTGTGAGACAGGTGACGCAATGATGCATGCAAGTTCATTAGTGTTCCTGCAAAATGAAAAGCCAGTGTTAAGCAATACTAAGGTTTTCGGGTGACGTGTGGCAGGGGTTCACTTCACTAAGGTTATTATAGTTAACTAAATCTAAAATAAATATAAAAAAAGATAGATAGATAGATAGATAGATAGATTTTTCATTCATTTTAACCTAAAGTTTTGTGCATTTTTAATTCACTGGAAGTGACAATGAGATATAATGTGTTTTGTCGATATTGTGTAACTCAAAACAGGAATTCTTGTACTTGACATTTCAGAAATATTGTAGTTTTTACTCCACTACATTTATTTGATAGCTATAGTCAGCAGTTTCTTTACATACAAAACATATAACTAGCTTCAGAAATGTGTTTTTTGTACTTTTAAAGGTCAAGTGTGTAGGATGTAGGGGCATGTAATGGCAGAAATTGTGTTAAATATTCATTTTCATTAGTTTAAAATCGCCCGAAAATAAGAATTGTTGTGTTGTTGTTACCTTAGAATGAGCTGTTTTTACATCTACATACAGAGGGGTTCCTCTTCCACAGGGTCCGCCATGTTTTACAGTAGCCTAGAATGGACAAACCAAACATTGGCTCTCGATAGGGCCATTCGTGCTTTTGTGTCAGCCACTGTAATTCTCCTCCATGCTTGGCTCACAGGTTAAGTTTCAGTGTTGCAACCTCACCACTAGATGTCACTAAATCCATGGACCACCCATTGCTCCAATGACCTAAAATTCGGAAAACCACAAGAACCATTTGGTTATGGTTAGGAAAAGATCATGTTTTGGCTTAAAATACCCACATTTGGTGGCACAGACGCTGGAAAAGCAGAGATGGGTTGGTGAAAAACACAACACTTTTTAGGCGCAAACATCCAAGGAAACTGAAACTAACTCCAGGGAGTGCTTATTTTCCCTATAGGATTGAGGCTTCTGAAGGAGGTCTCAAGCGGCTTTTCAAAGAGCTGCACCTTTTGGCACTTGCGTGTGGAGGTTGCCACTTGGAGAAACAGGATTTTGGAGCAATGGCTTTTGGGATTACGGGCTACTGGAGAGGTGGGCTTTTGGTGCAAAAAGACATTTTATAGACCAATGGGGCTTCTTAATTTGGCTCTCTGGAACAATGGCATGGCACCCTTAAACCTACACACTATTTTAAAAAGAGGACTTTTACTCGCAACGGAGTTTTATGTTGTGGTATTTCTACTTCTACTTAAGTAAATGATTTGGATCACACTTTACTTTAACCCCCCTATTTAGTATTCATAATCAGTGCATAAACATGTAGTAAAATATTTTATAGAGCTGATAAACGCTTTAATATATCCTTATTAAGTGAAGTGGTTCAAAGGTAAATGTTACTAGGTTCTCAAGCAGTAATGAGATGGATGAATAAGTGAGTTTACCTTGAATTAAAGTACTGCGGCAGTGCCAACCTAATTAACTAAATGGCGTTTAGAGTGCTCTCTCCAATATAATGCACCCTTCACACACAAGAATGGATGCGTCATAAAAATATATCTTTATATGATATAAAATGTCATAGTTTTTACAAATCACTGTCCAATACAGTACTATGTTGGACTTAAGCTGCTATACCATGCTGCAGCTAAAAAGAATTCAGTGTTTTGTGGCCAGTTCCCTGGACAGCGTTAATGAATGAGTGTCTACAAGATGGCAAGACTCCCTTCTTGTCAGACGAGGTGTCTGATTGCTCCTTTGTTTGACTATGATAGGGACTTTAAAGTTTGGCTGAGTCACACCTCTCACTCACTCTGACAGACCAACAACAAAGCGGTCATGACCACAGAGCATGCTGAAGTGATGCAAGAGCCTTATCAAGACATAGCGGTGAACAAAACAGCAGGTTAATGGCTGTAATATCTCTGAAGTGAAGAAAAATCAAAGCATATCTATCAGAAAACAACGTTTCTTTTTTCCTCCATCACCCCCACACCTCCTGTCCTCACAATTTCACTTGCAGATGATCTGAAAACAAAAGCAGCAGGCGATGGTAACAACATCTGTTCTCCGTTCTGTGACTGGCTGCTGGGAGAATGGAGCTCATACAGAGTGCTCTGGGCTGTTTTTCTCCCCACTCACTCTTATTTTAACCTCACAGAACTCGCTGAACAAGATCTCAGGCTCAGACTCAGTTAAGACGCAAGGCAAGCTGCAACATGTGGATGCAGCGTCAGGGTGGAAATATGGATGTGGGCACGCTCAGCATTGATGAATTATGTGATTTATGGCTAACTAAGCAAGGGGTGAACATGCCATTCAAAATGTCAAGTAAAAAGTAATTCAGTGGAAGACATAGTTGGCACGTAGTTAAAGCTGATTAAGAAGAGGAAATATTATTGATGTTAAGCAGACATGACAGAGCTGAGAAGTGATTTTAAACACCCCAACGCCAATTATTTTTAACATCTTTAACTAAATTGTTGGTCTATTTAAAGTATATTAGAAGGGAAAAGTAGAATTATACCAAACACTGGCTCTAGATAGGGCCATTTTTGATTTCACGTTAGCTGTAGTTTGCAATCCCTTCGCAACGAGTTGTTGGAAAAACAGTTTTTTTTTAACTTTAAACTGCTTTATTCTGTGTTTTTACCACTTTAAACCATCGGGTTTGTTTGTTTTGGAGAGGAGGAGAAAATTCCTCTCCAGGTATAAACCTCCTGAATGTCTGGTCTTAGGTTATCAGAGAAAAGAGGAGAGCACACATTTGCAGGTTCTGGGCTAGCAGCCCATCTCCGACACACCAAACAGCATTGTAAAAACACTGATTTTAACATGAAAGTGTTTTATTCAGTTTTTTTACCCGTTTCAATCACCAGATTCATTTATTTTGGAGAGGAGGAGACCTTTGTGGATAATTCAGCTTCCCATAAAAACCTCCTGAACAATAAACACAGACGGAAATCTAATCAGGATTCAGCTGGTTGCAATCTGCAGTCCTCGCTGCTAGATACTACTAAATCTTACACACTGTTCCTTTAAGTCTGAGAACATAATCACTGAGTGCAGTAAGGTTAAAGTCCACTCTGAGGGGGGAAAGCATCTGTGCAATGGGAAAACATGCCCGTATCACCACACAGTAACCAGTGCGCTGCCACTGTGTCAACATGTGTCCCTTCTGAGAGTTAATAGAGCAGCTTGGGGACGTGTCCAGATCTGTTTGCAGATGACATCAGCCTTGGCACCTTCTGAATCCAGCTTTGCAATAAATTGACATGATCGTGGCTGCAAATGAAGTCTGATCAGCAGTGACACTATTATGTCATGTGATGTTGTGTTTGGATGCCAGTAAGGCTTATAGTCCTGTAATAGCATTAACTTGTTGGATCTTTTGTGGGGGTTTTGTGACGGGCGTTCTGATTTGAGTTTTTGAGCTCAGGTGTTCAGTTAAGAGCTCCACAGCATATTTATTAGGACTAGTTGTGGGTTTATTTAAGAGCTTATTCTGGGTGCTTGAATACACAAGGTCTCTGTGTAATTGTGTGATCTAGATACACAATGATGGAGGCTGCAAAGCTGAAGGCTGCCAGATGGGCCAGAGCGCTATAAAACCTTAGCTTTGACCAAACAGAAACCGCAGAATGTACATATACATGTAGCCTTGGCTGTGTTTCCCTCTGCTCCAGGACATGTAGGGGGCATGTCCGGATTGTGAGACAATGGGTCTCTGGGCACAGACATGCAGAAGGTCCCACCACCTCTCCTAAATAGGAGGTAGATATTAAGATGTTTTGGGGGCATTTTTTGTTTTACTGTTATGAGAGTGAAGAGAGAAGGGAGGATTTGCAGCAGAAGGCCTTGGGCCGGACCTAAACCCCAGCTGCTGCAGACAAAACCCCAGTTGTATGCAGTCTACCCTGTGACCTAAAGGGGCACCCAGACACACCAACTTTGTAGGTGTTTAGTGTCTCTGTGGTCATTTTGAATCTCTTTGTAGTGATCCTGTGCTTCTTTGTGGTTGTTTTGCCCCATATTCCTAGTCATGTGAATCTCTTTGCAGCTGCTTTGCATCTCATAGTTGTTTTGTGTCTCTTTGTGGTAATTTTCTTGTCTCTCTGTAGTCTTTTTGGTGTGTCTGTGGTTGTTAATCCTTTTTTGTAGTCCTTTTGCATCTCTTTGAATTTGTGTAGTGTCTCGTGGTCATTTTGTGTTTCTTTATGGTTGTTTTGCCCCTTTTCATAGTCATGTGAGTGTGTGTCTCTTTGCCATTTTTTTCCATCTCAAAGTTGTTTAGTGTCTCTTTATGGTAATTTTCTTGTCTCTCTGTAGTGTTTTTTTTGGTGTGTCTGTGGTTGTTATCCCTTTTGGTAGTCCTTTTGTGTCTCTTTGTAGTTGTTAAGTGTCTCTTTGTAGTCATTTTGTGTTTCTATCTTGGTGTTTTGCTCCTTTTTCATAGTTGTGTGAGTCTCTATGCAGCTGTTTTGCATCCTGTAGTTGTTATGTGTCTCTTTGTAGTCATCTTGAATCTCTTTGTAGTCATTTTGTGTTTCTATCTTGGTGTTTTGCTCCTTTTTCATAGTTGTGTGAGTCTCTATGCAGCTGTTTTGCATCCTGTAGTTGTTATGTGTCTCTTTGTAGTCATCTTGAATCTCTTTGTGGTAATTTTGTGTTTCTATCTTGGTGTTTTGCCCCTTTTTCATAGTCGTGTGAGTCTCTATGCAGCTGTTTTGCATCCTGTAGTTGTTATGTGTCTCTTTGTAGTCATCTTGAATCTCTTTGTAGTCATTTTGTGTTTCTATCTTGGTGTTTTACCCCTTTTTCATCGTCGTGTAAGTCTCTGTGCAGCTGTTTTGCATTCTTCAGTTGTTTTGTGTCTCTTTGTAGTCATCTTGAATCTCTTTGTGGTAATTTTGTGTTTCTTTTTGGTTGTTATGCCCCTTTTTTATAGTCACATAAGTGTGATAAAAGTGTGGTAATTTTCTTGTCTCTCTGTAGTTTTTTTTTTGGTGTGTCTGTGGTTGTTATCCCTTTTTGTAGTCCTTTTGTGTCTCTTTGTAGTTGTGTAGTGTCTCTTTGTGGTCATTTTGTGTCTCTTTATAGCCATTTTGAATATCTTTGTAGTCATTTTGTGTTTGTTTCTGGTTGTTTTATGCATCTGTCTGTGGTCTTTTTGTGTCTGTTCGTAGTTGTTTTGTGTCTCTTTGTGGCCATTTTGAGTCTCTTCCTGGTCTGCATGTGTTAGTTTGAGCAACATTTTGCACTTTGGGCCCCTGGGCCTGTGCTCAGTTAGCCCATTTATTAATCCAAGATGTGGTGTGCAACATTTATAGTGTGTAACTTGTGGGATCCAGCTGTATTGTGCAATTATTTATCGTCCCCTGAAATAGTATTATTTGGCAGCATGTCAAGGTTGAGGCAGTACAGAGAGAGAGGGCTATTTTAATACCTTTTGGTGAGCTCTTTTTTTTTTTAAATATCCAGGTTTATTGTTGGTCTGTGTATATTGTCATGGGGCTTAGCTCTCATGCATCTTTAACAAAAGGAAGAGGATGGTTTTAGTGGTGGTGGTGCTACTGCTCTTTCGCCAGGAGATGGCGCAAACTCTTTGTAAGCTTGTATAGAGGCTCATTATGGAGTCACATTCCAGCACAGTTCAGTGCATCATGATGACCTCCTTCAGTGTAGTTTTTTTGTTTGTTTGTTTTTAAATGAGCTGTTTCCAGTGATAATTAACATATTTATCTTTCTGTAAATTAACAACAACAGTTTATCATTCAATTCAATTCAATTCAATTTTATTTATAAAGCCCAATATCACAAATCACAATTTGCCTCACAGGGCTTTACAGCATACGACATCCCTCTGTCCTTAAGACCCTCACAGCGGATAAGGAAAAACTCCCCAAAAAAAAACCCTTTAACGGGGAAAAAAAACGGTAGAAACCTCAGGAAGAGCAACTGAGGAGGGACCCCTCTTCCAGGACGGACAGACGTGCAATAGATGTCGTACAGAACAGATCAGATCATGAGTTGCTGTCATCTCGAAAATGTTTATTTAATGAGGTAAAAATCATTCAGAGGAGCCGCTGCGCTTGGTTGTCAAAGGAGAGGTGTGGTGTGTTGATTGCATAATGCTGGCAGTCTAGCATACATTAAGATGCAGAGTGGCCTTAGTGACATTACCATCTGCTAGATCCTCCTGAAATACAACAGCTCATGACAGACACAGGATAAACTGAACAGCCAAACTGCAATCTGATTAAAATACCTCTGACACAGCCTGCCATTATCCAGGCTACTGCTATACAGTTTAAATGACAGTTCCCCAGGGCTATGCAAAACTTGCACAGTAGCTGAAACAAATGCACGGCCTTTCAATACAACACTGACTGATAGTCTGAATGGAGTGTATGAGATATCAGCACAGTGCATGATTATGCAGGGGCGTCCTCTTTCGAATTTTATTCATGGCCTAATTAGACTGCTCCTTCACCAATATTAGAAAAGGTCATTTTGTTATTTATTATACAAAAAAAATCCAAATTAACAGTCAGTTGAAAATAACATTTGGAAAATAAATAAATCAGAGTCTTGTTTTTCTTATGTGGTGTTATGTTGGCCTAGCAGCAGAGTCAGAATAAATTATCAGTGGATGGATGACAACCTCTGACAAGGTTACATATGCTGTACTGTTGTGGCTCTGAACTGAAGTTGTACTGTCAGTTGGGTCATTTCAGAATTACATTAGAGTTTGGATGGCCAGTGTTCTACAGAGAAGCATCCAGGCACAGCTTTGGGCTGCTTTACAGCCAAGCCTGCATCACCACAAGTTATGGCATCGTTGTTCCAGTTGCAGCTGTTGTTGTTTGTGATTAAAAACAAAAGTCATTTAGGAATACAGTCACAAACTCCAGCTGTGGCAAAGGTAGAATAAAAGGGTGGCATTTCAAGGCCTTTTATAGTCAAGGTAAGTGCGGCTGTATTTGTGATCAAAGTTTTTGTTGTATTATGAATCAAATTGAATGCAATTCATTTTAATTTAAGGTGTTGCATCCTTCATTATCTAAAGACTAACTCTCTAAACTGTTTTCAGATGTTGATTTCACTTGTGACAGGTGCAGACTGTCTCCTGCATCCTTACCACACTCATTCTGGTTGTGTCCCCATTTGTCCACTTATTGGAGTTTGATCTTCAAAACACTATCAGACATTTTTAAAATGAAAATTCACCCAGATCCTTTGGCAGCCATCATTAACATAGCAGGAGAGGAAAATATGAATCTTTCAGGATCTAACCTCAAAGTAACAAAATGTGTCACTTCATTAGCACGGAGGTTAATCCTTCTCCACTGGAAGAACTCTCAACCACCGAGCTGGACTCAGTGAGGGAAGTGATGCAACATATCAAACTTGAGAAACTAAGATTCACATTAAATGGCTCTTCTGATAAATTTATGAGAATCTGGAATCCATTTATGGAATATATAAAAGCTAGATTCCAAACCCCCCACTTTACTGACAACTCCATGTGAAGTCACAGTCACTTGTTTATTTTTTGTTTCTATTTATTTATTTTTTACATCTTGAGACCAATCACAATAGGATAGTCCCTGATCAGGCCTTTATCCTCTGCAACTGCCTGTTCCTTTAAAGGGTCTGTGTGTATGTAGGTATCTGTATATGTGTATACTTGTGCATATGTATACTTTTATGTATGTATACTTTTTGTCTATGGTTGTCTCTGTGGTTTTTTGTGTCTGTGGTTGTTTTGTGATTGTGAGAGTCTTTGTGTCTCCTTGCAGCTGTTTTTCATCTCTTTGTAGTAATTTTGTGTCTCCTTGTGGTCATTTTGCCCCTTCTGTAGTTTTTGAGTCTCTGTAGCTGTTTTGCATCTCTTTGTAGTTGTTACGCATGTCTCTGGTTTTATATGTCTGTAGTTTTTGTATCTGTGGTTGTTTTGCTGTCATTGTGAGAGTCTTTGTGTCTCCTTGCAGCTGTTTTACATCTCATTGTAGTCGTTTTGTGTCTCTTTGTGGAGTTTTTTGTTTGTTTGGGGTCAATTTATGCTTCTTTGTAGTCATTTTTAGTCTCTTTGTAGTGATTACGTGTCTCTTTGTGGTTGTTTTGCCCCTTTTGTAGTTGTTGAGTCTCTGCGGCTGTTTTGCATCTCTTTCTTGTCCTTTTGTGTTTGCAGTTTTTTGTCTCTATGTAATCATTATGTGTTTCTTTGTGGTCATTTTGAGTCTTTTGTAGTATGCATCTTTTGTAGATATTGAGTCTCTACAGCTGTTTTGCATCTCTATTGTTATGCATCTCTCTGTGGTTTTGTCTCTTTGTGGCAATATTGTGTCTCTTTGTAGTTTTTTGTGTCCATGGCTGTCTTGTAATCATTGTGAGAGTCTTTGTGTCTCCTTGCAGCTATTTTACACCTCTTTGTGGTCATTTTGAGTCTCTTTGTAGTTGTTTTGCATCCCTTTGTAGTAATTTAGTACATCTTTGTGGTTGTCTCACCCTTTTGTAGTTATTGAGTCTCTGCAGCTGTTCTGCATCTCTTTCTTGCTTTGTGTTTGCCTCTACTTGTGTCTCTTTGTTGTCATTTTATGTTTCTATGTGGTCATTCGGAGTGTCTTCCTGATCGGCACTTGTTAATTTGTTTGACATTTTGGGCCCCTCATTAATCCATCCCTGGGTCCAACCTCTACAGATACACTCCAGTCCACCAATGGTAAAAATAAGTTTAAGATACAGTTCGCCAAACAACTCCTAAGAATGTCTGCTAAATAAATTATTCTAAAAATAACAATGACGGGATAACTCCTAAAGCCATTTGTGGCTTTTCCTATCGTCTTTCGCGGGAATTCCCCACGTGTGACTTCATGAGAAGTGGAACAGAAAGCGAATGTCCTGATGACGACAGAAAAGTCACCTGAATTACAGGTGAGCAGCCTCATATAATGTATTCAACAAGGTGAGAAAAGCCTCATAACTAATATACTGTGTTTATTACTTTAGATAATTATACCACATCCCCAAATTATTCCTTTCTGTTCTGGAAATGTTTTGATGACGCTAGGACGACTTACCTTGATCCAACCGTAGGGGTGTGGACACTGCTACTGCTGTTAGGGACGGTTGTGTCGTGAAACTTTTCTGTTTCAATGAAGCAATTTCATGTGTATGTTTAATGAGGAATTTAAACGTGTTGTTTGTTTTTTAACTACGAGCAAAGTCGTCGATAATTAAACCGCTGCTGATTATTGTCCCCCCTCTTATAAAGTAGTGGTTCATTCCGCCAAGAGGGGAGAGAGGTTCCTGTAGCTGCTGTGGATTTGCCGTGACGCGCTGATGTTTGTGTCCTCGCGGAGTCAAAGGAGAACCGAAAGAGGGGTCCACACGTAAAGGAATAGCTGTCCGCAGACACTCTTCAACACAAAGGTGAGTTTCACAAAAGTGGTGTACCGAAAATACCGGCGGCACCTTCGTTTTTGTCGGATACCTCGCTGTTTAACAACGTCAAATAACGGTCACGAATCAGGCAGAGCAGAGTACTCGGAGGATGCCAGTGTGCTGCTGCTGCTGCTGCTGCTGCTAGCTTAACTTCTTGTTAGCAGGTATTTGTTTAACGGTACGTGTGTAAACAGTCGGGTTAGTGACGTATGTTTGTAGCCGAATTATAATCATAATTATTTAAAGTACTGACAATGAGGAAAAATACGTCATGGCGGTGGTTAACTGTGTTTGTCAATTCAACAAAGTGAAAAGTTCAAATTAACGTCGAGCCCCGTTTTTGCTACCACTGGCTGCTCCTTTGAAACACCGTTAAATGTCCACTAATGTAACACTAGCTAAGTCCTGGTACTATGTTTTAACTTGAATTTCCTGTATTTGGTGCACCGAAAGTTCCTTGACATAATGTAACCCCAGTACAGTTAAACAGCTGTCCAATGTTTCCATTTTCGGGTTATCAAAAACAACAGACAGCCACAGCTCCCAATATGACTCAACTGTTAGACACCAGCGCTCATGACCTGTAGCATCCTTCACATTATCATCTGTGGCATGTCACAAGACAGTGTGAAACCTAGCTGCACATAGAAATGTCTTTCTCTAAACAAATCTGTCTGTTTTGCTTTTGATTTTGTGGCAGAGATTTGTCCTCATAGCTGTCATGGTGGTAATATTCCCCCAAAGGATATCAGCAGCCTTGAATACTTTCTTTATCATGTGATTGATAAAGTAGGACAAGTTGAATTTTTAGGAGAAACATGAGACTTACTCAGGTTCCCAGTTCCTCAAATATAATTAAAACAGTTCAGATATCTATGATAAATTGTAGCTTTGCATAATCTGGTTAGTGGTTGCACAATTTTATTTCTTTTTAACCTTTATTTAACCAGAAAAACCTCTAGAGATTAAAATCTCTCAGGCAGCAGTATAAGACGGAGAACACAGAACAAAAATGCAGAATAAAAACAGCTCTAAAACAACTAATATTAAACACACAAAAAAGTACACATGATTACAACGACTAGCTAAGATCCACCGTGACATTGGCATAAAGAAGATTGTGTACAAAAATCCTGCAACCGTGTCAAACGACTGAGAGGAACCAAAGATTACAGCTTTAAATCTGTCTGCAGAAGATTCCACTATATAAGGAGCTGCAGACTTAAATGCTTGCCTGCCAAACTGTACGTACCCTTGATACAGACAATAAGAATGATACATCTATATAGATCTATATATAGAACTACATGATCTCTTGCGATGCTATATTTCCACACTAACGTTACTAAATGTTTTGTGGGGAAAGACGTTTACTTTTCTTTTGTAGTTCCTTCTGCTTTCTGGCAGTTCAGGCTTTTTTCTAGTTTATGGATGTTTTACAGCTGACCAATTGTGTTCCCAATCAATGATGTAGTTTTAAATAATATGACAGTTTTGGGCATCGGGTAGTTTATGTACTATAAACCCAGAATCTAGATGCACACAGCAGTAATTTTGCTTTTTGCTCCACTGAACTGAAGTTCATCCCTCCTTTTGTCACCTTACATAAACAAAAAGCATTATACTTACCAATTATAAATGTGAGTCCAGTCTTGAAATGTGTTTTCCCATAGCGATAACTGTCATTTTAAAATATGACTAGGGCTTAGGTATTGTCATTTGATGTCTTTTAAAGTAGCATCCAAAATTACTCAGTGCCAAGCAGTAGCGAAACTTCTCCAGTCAAACGATACCTTCATTTGATCCTTTTTGTGCCCAGATCAGGGAAAAAATAACCATTTGTACAGATTTGCTCGTAGTCAATCAGTACAAGTGTTCTTCAATGTAATGTGATGTGTATTTGGCCCACTACCGCAGCAGCTACAACCTGTACAGTCTGTTGTGTGGTGAAATCAAGCATGGTGTTTTAGACAGAGTTGGCAGTTCAGCATGCCGGGATAGCACCGAAACATTCAAAACTATGCTGACATTTTGTGTTTCCATTCATATGACGGTTGTCAAATGAAGTAGAACTTTTGAAGTAGTACTTTTGGTATCGATTTCATTTTAAAGATACTGATGTTGGCATTAGCATTGTCATTTTTTTAAACGAGACCCAGTCCTAGATGTGCTTGCAAATGTTTGGATCATTGTTTTTGTGTGGGGATGACATCAGATTGTGTTTAACACCATGGGATCCAATAGCA
Organism: Epinephelus lanceolatus; assembly: GCF_041903045.1. Lineage (NCBI taxonomy): Eukaryota > Metazoa > Chordata > Actinopteri > Perciformes > Serranidae > Epinephelus > Epinephelus lanceolatus. Next base: position 19,776,721 of record NC_135744.1, on the reverse strand, counting down.
TGTTGGCACAGTGACAAAAGAGAGACTGTCCTGTTTAATCTGCTGTGTCATGAATTAGCTGTACCATTTTTAATCAGCTTGTGTGGTAATTTATTGACGATATGACCGATTAAAACCATGTGAATAAGGACACTGCCTCTTTTGCTGTATTCTGTACCAAAAACAGTGTGGACTAGAAAATATTCCCCCCACTGACTCTACCAAAAATGCATTTTTAATAAGTTTATTTGGAAATATGACCTAATTAGCAAAAAAGAACTTGGTGGTTGTGCAAGCGTCTGGTATTTAGCCATGTGCTCATTTTCACCGGTTGTTTTTTCCCCAGAAGCACAATGAACGAAGAGGAGCAGTTTGTGAACATCGATCTGAATGATGACAATATCTGCAGTGTCTGCAAACTAGAGACAGAAACGGGGACCATGTCTTTCTGCCATGTGTGCTTTGAACTCAGCATTGAAGGTAAGAAATGAGACTGGGGGCACACACTGCTTGTTTACTCTCAAGAATGAAGAGCAAACAAAGAGATGTCAAGGGAAAATAGACCTCTTCACATAGAGCTAATATGTTTGTGCAAGCTAATGTTTCAAAGCAACTTTCAAGCTACAGTGTTGAGTGTAGCTCCTTAAGGATTTTATTTTATTTTTAACCACAGAGTGACCTCTTCATTCTTTTTAACTTATGAACACACATACACTCAATGATATCTATCTGATGGGATTCAGATCAGCACTAGTCTTCACTACCAAGAGTCTCCAGCATTTGGATCACACAATAAATCACATTTGCAGAAACATCCAGATTCTTTTTGATCATCAGTTCCCATCATAGCAAATATGCATTTGCGCCAAGAGCTGTAACACAGCCTCAGAACCTTTCAGATTTGCGGATGTCTCATATGATTGGCCTCCACAAACACTTCTTTTATCCTCTCCAGGAACAATGTAAAAGACATATGTGCAGGGTAATGGGCCTGCAGGACCAAAGCCCTCTCTGAAGCAGGCCACTGTGATTCTCCCGTTTGATGTGCCACTCTAACTCAAGAGCATGTGTTTGAAGTTTTTTCATCTCTTAATTAATGAGTGGCCTATTTGAAGAAGAATGAGGAATCAGAAGGGATTAGGTATGCCTCTCATTCGGCTCTCGTCTCATAGATCCTCTGTTCTGCAAGAAGTGTCTGCACTTACATCTGCATAGATTGTGTATGGTTTGTAAAATGGCGCCATATAGCCGACTCCAGCATGGTATATTATTCCGTTGACAGGGGAAGGAAATGCATATGCACGAAAGATTTATAGGTCTATTCTGTCATGGTACAACTGACTACAACTACAACTACAACTGACTGTGGGGGTATTGATTAATCACTCTGCTCTTTCTCTGCTGTAAAAGAGTCTTCAGTCTCATACAGGCACTGTTAGGATAATACTTAACCTAAAGTTGTGTTAGTAAGTGCTTGCGAGCTCATTAATTCTCATTCAGCAGGAAAATAATCTAAATATAGTAGAAGGATGCAGCCTGGGTTTGCTGGCATGTACAGTTCAGTGTGTACAGTAATGTCAGAGGCCTAATTATAACTGATATTATAAGACTTTGCACTTATTAAAAACAAACAGCCTTAGTAGACAGTTGATCAGTGTAATATGTAGCATGTAGCACTACTTGGATCCACTTGTTAACACATTTTCTCTCAGCAGCTGAACGCTGTGCATACTAGGGCCGCGCTAAATACAATTTTTGGGGCTCCAGAGCTTTGGTAATAATCCACAGCCAATAATTAGATTTTACTATTTACGTATATCGCTAATACGGCTGATCTCATCCTCTGCTTAGAGGGTAAGGAGCTTCCAAAACATCATTGTTTCCCTGGTTTGGGGACATTTTCAGCCGCTTTTCTTCTTTGAGTTAGCTGCTAACTGCTATTAAATATTTATAAATCTCCCGCGGTGGGTCACACGCATAACATCATTATAACGTCACACTCTTCCGCCCATGATCCTGTCCTGCCGGCTGTCCCTTTTGTACAGAGGTTGTTTATGGTGCTGTTATACCGCCGATGTTGGCTTAAGGGCGAGACAACTCTGCCCCCCCCCCCCCCCCCCCACTCTGTGATTGCACCTTTTATACTGAAAGGTGAAACGGCAGAATAGCGTTAAATTCCTGCAATGAAGAGACCCTGTAAAAGGGGCGACAGTGACAGGGCAAACTGTTTAGGGGTTTAACTGCATCTGCGTAACAGCAGCAACAGAAAGCTCCCTGATCCCGGGGATAGGAGGGGCAGTCTGGGATCAGACCCCCTGTTGCTGGGCACCTCCCAGTCAGCTACCACCCACCAGAAATAGAGTCTAATATTGTGGGAAAAACTGAATGCTGATGATAATAGGCTCCAAATTTGAGGCCTGACAAAATCCTAACATTGAAAGCTGAATACCTACCCAATGAACAGGTAGTACAAATAGCTGGGTGTTTGGGTCCAGCCTTAGTACTGCTGCATTTTTGAAAACTAAACACAGTTTTTTCAGGGTCAATTTTATGTTTATCCTTTTAATTCACAAGAATCCCATTCAGACACATGAATGTCTTCAAAGGAAAAACTTTGATCTGATGACATTTGACAGAGGCTAGGGTTTCTTTGTCTGGCTCAGTTGGAGTGTCCTTGCTCGCTCCATTTAGTGTTTCAGCCAAGATGCTATGTTCAGGTAGGAAAGAGTCAGCTGGTGGAGCATTTACGTAAGTGTGTTCCCTAAGCCTCGGCACTGGTTGTGTTAGTTAAGACTTCATTAACTGCCTCACTACCATTATGTGCTTCTGGGGTACCAGATTTTGACGTAGCCTGTGTGTGGCAATGGCTGTTACGTAACAATTGGGTCTGAGGGAGAAGAGGGGGGCTTGCAGACGAGCACGTGTTTCTGATGCAGCTGAGCGTTTCATTGGTGGGAGGGGGAGCTTGCCAGGCTGCATGTGGCGACGTTAGGCATGGCTGATTGGAAGGCCCAGCCATGTGCCCGCTGACTGCTCATGTAGACTTGATAGCCACTGTGCGCATTCATCCCATGCCATCCTTTGTTAAAGGAGACGAGAACACAAGTCCACACATGCGAACAGAGTGTGTAAAAAAAAAAAAAAATGGAGGGGAGAGAAATGGTCCTCATCTCCCGTTACACACACAAACACACCCTCCCAGTGCCTTTCTGTTCTAAGCCATATCATGCTATCTCAAGGGTGGATTGCTGCTACTAAATATTCATTGCCTTCTTGCTATGCACTGGTTATGAATATTTAGTAGAAGCAATAAAAGCAGAATTGGGTGTTGTTTAAATAGAATATAACAACAGTGTATTGGGATGTATGAATCACAGTTGTGTAATGTGTAAAGTTCTGTATTTATTACCCTCCAAATGAACTGAGTTTGAACAAAATTATCAAGTAAATTTATTACAGTTGTTCAGGAATATGTCATATCCCTAGAGAATTTCTACAATATGCTGTTTTAAATCGCTTGTATGGGATAAGCTCTGAAAACGCTGGGTCCTACTTTTCCCATACTGCAGTTCAAAAGTGTCTTTCAGTAGAACTTAACATGTAGTCCTGTGGCTTCACTCACTTTTCTCCAAGCCATCTCCGAACTTTTGTGACATAATGTGTCTCGCAAGGACATGTATTTGCGTTGCCTGGCATGAATTACCGTCTGTTTGTGTCTTTGCCTTGACATTTATGTAATCGCACCACATTAAAAAATCATTTGACGTTTTGTCTCATCTTAACACCTCATCCTAATTTGATGCGATGCAAATGAGCAAAATCAGATTGCTTCAGTTTTTCCCCAGTGAAGATGTCTCAACCTGCTCTATGCTTCGTTGAACAGGCTAAGTCATGTGTCACTTGCTTGAAAAACCTCTCGCCCTGGCTCTGTTTTTGTGAAGTTTTGTGCACCAACCAATTTTTACAGCAACAGCAAGCCATACCTGAGGCTCGATCAGGCTCCCTGAATGTTGTTGTTCCTCATGGTATTTCTGGACAATATTTCGCGCTCTATTGGCCAGAGTTAGCTCACTCACTGTATGTTAGAAAGAGGTTTTAAGCATTATTTTTTTCAAACTTTGTCTCCTCCAGATGCACAAAAACACTATATGTTAGAACTGTTATCTGCGGAGTGTCCCTTCGTAAGTCAAAAATTTTATTTTTGAAATCATTTGGAAAAATTGTTGGTGCTGTGATGCTCACCAACAACTGGCCACTGCAAAGGTGTAGCCTTGTCACAGCAGAGAGCAGGCCCATTGTGACTTAACTGCTTATATTTAAGTATTCGAGCAAGACCAACAAGTAATAAACCTATTTGTCATCCTCCGATTCCAAAATATTTCACTCAGTATGTGTGAGATTGGAGCAAGTTGCTTGTGTTGACAGGATGCAGAGTTGTTTATCATCGAAGCTTCAGTCCACAGTGCCACCAGGTGCAGACGTATATGTGAAGGCTGTTGGTGGTAAAAGTGTTGAGTGCAGTTTCGGCGCAGGATGAATGTTCAGGAAGAGTAGCTTTTGTTGTTGCTCCAAGTGGTTGTTTCCCGAGGAAACTGCTTTGGCCTGTGTGTGCTGGTTCCATCAGAAAGTACTGAATAGAAATTGTGTCTATTTATATATTGCTCAACCTCAGCCTAACTGGGCATTTCTTACTTCCAGACCTTTCTTTGCTTTTTGCTTACTGCACTTTCTTAGTGGTGCACTACACATGGTTACACAGCCTTGAGCATCAACACTGAACAGCAGAAAACTAGAGAGCTACTGCAGTTGCCAGTTCAGCCAGTCTACAGTTATTGATAATCTTCTTTGGAAGTGATGTCGCTGTTTCACGCTGAAGGAATCGGTCTATTTTAGAGAAATTTTCATAACCATGTCTTCTTTATGCCCGCTCAGAGTAACCTGACACCACACCCCAACCCCCATAATGCCTGTGATACCAAAGATTATAAGATAGTGGCTCTGTAAGGTTGCCAAGAATGCCAGACCTCCCAGCCAGCCGAGGAGGCACAGTAGTAGTTTAGAAACTGTATAACTGAAAAAGACCTCTAATCAGAATGTGCACATTATATGACATTTTTTATTTAAGGTCAGGTAAGTCCTTCAAATAAGAGAAGATAGTTTGCAATCAGACATTTTGTGCAAATGTCATATTAAAGGAATAATACATGGGCTATTTTTTTATTTATACTCATGTCAGTGAAAGCACCAATAAAGTTTGTATGTCAACAAAACATACAACAAGTTAGCTGGCACATTTTAGCTTAAGGTTTTAGCTCTCTCACTTATAAGTATTCAGACTGTCGAAACGAATCTGTCCACCCGCTATAAAATTCTGTATTTTCCTCTGGGACTTTTATGGATTTGGAGCCCGTTGCTAGCCTAGCTTGGGAGACTCAAGGCTAGCCACTGCTGTTGGGGTTTGGCAAAATTTAGGGGAAAAGGTGCCAGGCTGCAGATATATGACACACATTTAGTTGTGCTGGTTTTTAGTGCATAGGCGGCACATTTTTACAGTTGGAGAATGTAAAAATTTCTTAAGGCCTACAATAATGATGCCCAAGTGCCTATATTTCGGGCCGCGCCCTGAGATAAACCGAGGTCTACTTTTGGAACACAGCAGCGCGCACCACATGTCGTCATCACAACAACCAATCTCAACCGACAGATATCTTTTCCTTCTTCCATTTAATATCAATCTGTGGTAGGGCTGTCAGTCTTCCTCCAAAATGCCCTTAATTGCTTGCTTAAAAATTAACAATTCTGATTTATCCACCCTGACTGTAGGCTGCCAGATAGGTGAAGTGGTACTTCTTGTAGGGACCAGGTTTGTGGCTTCCATCGTGAACATTTGCCACCATCACCGATCAGTATCCAGTCACATCCATTGAGCTGCTGTTTTTGTTATTATTTTTTAGTTCTCTGGTGTATAAATATGAAGGGCTGCAGCAAACGAGTCAAAAAGTGACAAAGCAGTGTCCTGAGTTAGTTATTAATAACTTAGAGAAACATTGCGTGCAGTAGTCCAACTTCTCCTCCCCTCTCTCTGTCACTGTTTCTCTCAAGCACACACACTCATGTTGTGACGCACAGTCCTTGTGTCTCTGTCCTTATCGCAGTCCTCAGTCCTGACAATTTTGCTACGATAATGCAGAAAGCTGGCAGTGTGCAGGTTGGGTTTGGGTGGCTGATTGGTATCAGTAACAGTATCACATATTCATCAGACTTTACTAGTTGGATCAGATTGCTCAGTGTAGCACAATTAAAACCAGGCAGGGCTCTGTGAAGTGGCTTTATTGGATGTGACAAGCTGTGTTGTTAAACACCTAAGAGATGTGACACTAGTTAATAGACTGAATGAGAATTGTAACCTCAGACCTTTCTCTCTCTCACACTCACACTCACACACACACACACACACACACACACACACAGTCTTTTGGTCTTCTCTGGCTCCTTGTCAGACAAGATGTCTGCTTAGCTGCCAGGTTCAGCTGAAGCCCAGCACCTTCATTCCTTCAGCTGCTTACATAATACAGATGGAATTTTTGCTGAGCACTGTGGTAGCACAACCAGCTGGGTTTGGAGTTAGAAAAACAGAAAATTCCAACAAGGAGAGGCTGGAATGATGCAGTTGGTGCAGATAATGGTTACTGCTCTACAGGGGCTATTGTAGCTCCTATAAACAGCTCATTCATTGTGGGTGAACTCTTCACCCTGGGATGGAGAGAGAGAGAGAGCCCTAATTATGTTGCTGCCTGTGGTAGCTTTATGTTTGAACACAGTGGGGGTCCACAGATTTGCTGAACCTACTGCACACTACTGTACCTTTCTGAGCCCTCTAATTTAGCACCATAATGCTTTACGAATAATGGGCTAGTCTCCATGTGAATCTGTCATTGACTGGAATAGATAGCCCCCTTTCAAAGTTTATTGTCCTCATTAGCCCTGCAAGTATAAATAAACAGTCTCATGGGGTTGCTTCTTTATTGAGTTCTAAACTAACTTATTCACATAATGTGACTGTGATACCAATGTCTGCAGCTACTTCCAGAAAGACAATTATCCTCTGCCACCTTGAGGTAATGTACATTAAGGATGTTCATGTCAGACAGCAGCCACAGCAAAGGTAGCCATGCATCTCAGTTACACTATCAGTTTACTAGAGGTTTCATAGTATCTACCCTGCAGGACATGGTAGCCTCAATGAATAATCAACATCTTGTTTCTGGTTTAATGTGTGACTGACTGAAATCTGTTTTATTTAACTGGTGATGCAGTTTGCAGAAAAGTGTGACCTCTAATACTGGATATTTGTTGGCTTATTTTATAGCGGGCAGTTTGCATTTTAATAGACTTTTCGCATAATTCTAACAGCCTGCAGCTCTTATGCAAAGTGTCCTAAACTCCAAGCCATCATAACAGGTTTTCTAACTCTTTAATGTTCACTTGCAGCATCTTCCAAGTTTGAGATTTGACTTTAAAAAATACAGTTTACATTTAGGCCTGTCACAATGATTATGTTATTGACTTACCATATGATATATATATATGGACATGTCCTTGAGCCTAGGCTACATGCACGCATGTTCACATATCACCAACTTTGTAGCCAACCTGATGCCAGAATAAACAGCAGGGCTTTCCTGGCCATATTTTTAGACTTGGACACTGATTCTCTCCACCCTTGCCTAGTCGCGCAAGACCGAATAAAAATAACACAACACTTCAAAGATGACACAGAGTAGCTTACCGGTAGCCTGCAGCTGCACCTTTGGAGTGGACTAGGCACAGTCCTGGTAGTCGTTAGCTTGCCAACCCCTGGCAACGAGCCAAAACATCCAGTGTTTGTAGGTATACCCTCCAACAACTTCATCCCCTACTCCTTAAATCCACCGTCAAACAACCCGGCTCCCAGGCCGTCTATCCCTGGGAGCTAACCGGCACACAGGCTGGGTTATGGAGGTAACTAGGATGTTCTATGAGCTTTGTTAAGCTTGTCTGTGAGCTCAAGGCAACGCTTGGTTTGGTTTTTGTTGGCCAACTTTTGTAATAAGTCTCAAACTAAGTGTTTTGGGGCTACTTCTATAAAGGTAGCATCATTTTATATGCACTTCCTTCAACATATGAAAAGGTTTGGATCACTTTTTTGAAAGCTATATTGAATACATTTCAAACATTTCAGAGTCCAATGTCCGAATATTCTTAAAAATTAAAAGATAATTGCGCTTTGAACGGGTGTACTTGCATTATTATGCTGTTATATTGTCCTTTATATCAGTGGCATTTACTTGATGGCTATTACAATTAATTCTGGGCCAGTATGTCATCCAAGAAAAGTAGTTATCCTGACAGACCTATTTACATCATTGTGTTTGGAAAGAATAATTGCCATTAACTTTACTGTACACAGTTATAAACAGCATCTCAAGGTCAGTAGGGCTTTCCTGTTATTCAAACTCATAATGTGCCCTACAGATTTATTTTCAGGTTTAAAAGCCACATACATTTGTGAGTATTTAAACACTGTAGAAATCATTTTTGTTCCCCACAGTTATTCACGAATGGCTGTGATGTTTTACTTGCATTCCCAAAAAGATGATTGCCATAATGAAAGTATTAATTATGTTATTATGACAGGATTAGCCAGATTTATTATAATTAAATTTTTTAGATCAATCAGATGTCGTCTTGCTGTGCTGCTAAATCTGTCATTATATAATCCTTGACTTTTGTTGTCATTTTTACTAATTTGTAAATATCCTTTCATTCTAATTTGGTTAATCCAATGATGCACTGGGAAATGAACAATATGTAGATAAATAGAGAGCTCTATAATTACAGGACTTGTTTCAAATATCAAATATACACATAAAAGATTTTGTGAGTGTGAAAAATAATTACAAAAACTTGGTCTCAAGAGTGTGTATTTACTGTGTCTCTTCCTCCAGCCAAATTGCCTTCACCCAAATTTGACTTTTCTTTACATTTTCTGTGCAAATTGTTCAACTCACATATGAGACAAGGCAAATAGCTGATGGATGAATGTCTCTAAGTTGTTATGTGTAAGCAGTGTCTAGTATTTGTTGGTTTCAGTAATCGTCAGGTGATTTCCAGGCTGAAGCAGTGTGGTATAGGTATTGTGCTTCAGTTTGATAAGTGTGGTTTCCTGTAACTGTTTAATGGCAGCTAGTCGTTAGGTGCTGTTGTTGAAGATCCGCGGTGGTTAACAGGTGGTTTGAGTTCAGTGTTTTCGTCATGTGAGCTCGATGTTGGTGTCCCAGTTGGAATGTGCAGCTGCTGACAGCACGTTCTTCTGAGCTGTGCCATGCAGCTGTGTTCGACACCTTGCCACCAATGACCTCTGTCCCACATGTCCCAATACTTTAACCGCAGAAGGGTGTCAAGGCTTGAGTGTCTTTGCTACACATACTGTTCAGAGCAAAACCAGAAGTTTGCAGAGTGTTGCTCCAGGCAGGACAAATTGTGTCACTCTGTTCATTGCACTTGAATGTAAAACATAACTGTGTCTGTATTATTCTCTGCAAGCAGGCATAAAGGCTACGAGCACAACTGCATGCATAGAAACTTAAGGCAGAGATCTTCTCTTTCCATGACGGCAACCACAAGAGCAACTTTCCAGAGCGGATGTCTGAGTTAAATGTGGTCAAAACTGCAGCCACTAAATAGAGAGCAGGACCAGAATAAACACAGGGATGTCATCAGCCTGAGGATTATTATGTGGTCATGCTGGAAGTCTTCCCTTAGTTACTTTACTATTGAGATCTGAATGTAACCGGCATATTTCTTCCTCTGAGATTTGGTGCTGCTCAACCAGTTTCTAAACTTGTCTGTACCAAAAGTCTTGGATTTTCCTTGTGACTAAAGGCGCAGACACACCAAACCAACATCAAAGAACTAGTGGCGTCACCTCAAGTTGCCTGTGCCTCTGGCAAAAAGTTGCACTTGAACACATTGCAAGGACTACAGCCAACGGCCAACCAGCACATACATTTTGCACTTGTGTGAGAGGAAATAACTCTTCATAGCAGCAGGCAGCAGTAGTCTGTATTTATCATTCAAGGGAAACCAGAAGATCGACAGGACATATTTGAGACGCTAGTTAGCCAGTTAGCACATTAACAACACAACCTGATGTTGAAAGAACAAATTATATTTACTGTGCGCTAGCAAACAATAAAAAAAACACTTGGGAACCTTTTCTACTAAAGAGCTGAATGGCTAAAAAATAATCTTACCTGATGTAACAAGTTTGTTTTGATCTCATGCCCTTTTGACTTAAGTCATTTGTTTACTTTCCTCACTTCTGTTGAACTGCCAATCAGAGTGAGTTCCTTCACCAATGGGCTCTGATGTCTCAGAGGCTGATTCAATATGCTGAATTGGCCAAAAAATGTTGACGAGGGCCAATGGTTTGGGACACACCATAAAATTGACCACTGACAAACTGCTGACCGTCACCTTGGTGTGACAGGGTCTGACATGATTTTTTTTAGTCAGAGTCACACTAAATTTTTTACTTTTGCAAATAGGGGTAAGAGAGAAAAGAACGATACAGTTAAATGTCATTATATTTTGTTTTCTGATACTCTATCAATTGTTTACATGCAAATAGTTGTGGAAGTGGTTAATTTTTTGTTGTGTCTAAACCCCCGACCGCTAGACATCACTGTTGTGATCATTCTTCAGCCATTTGACTCTTCAATCCAATGTAACAACATATTACCAGCGTAAAGATAAATGAATTTAACAGGCATAGTTAGGGTGCACCGCTAACTCCCAAAATTTGATTTTGTAAAAATCACAATATATCACCCTGCTCACAGTATCACAATTTATCACAGTATTGAATCCTAACCCTTGTATCATGAAAGGTATTGCACTCAAGTACTGTCTTGTCAAAAAAAAAAAAAAAAAGCTTAAACCAAAGAAATTTTTTTAAAGAGTATTTTTTCCTGGTTTAAATAGCCTGACCACTTGATGTCTGACTTGATTCAGGCTTTGACTCTACCGATTCTACTTGTGTATAATTACTTATATTTGCTCTCTTGAACAACTGAAAACTATGAATAACACCAGGTGTTTGACATCAGACCAAAGACTGTATCTTTGCTTTGTCTCCGTTGGTTGTCTCACTGAATGACAGACTAACCTTGACTCATTCCCTACAAACGAGCAGGAAAAAACAAGCCCGTTGGTCGTCAGCGTTGTTGTGCTTAATGTCTCTTGCCGTCACAGCTGAACAATGTCGATTCATCTCCAGTGAATAGTCTGTGTGTGTGCGCCTGTGCTTATGTGTGCAGCCATGAAAGACAGTAGTGCTAAGCTGCTTAGGTGGAGTGAGGTCTTTGGCTGGTGGTGCACTGGCCTGGTTGTGGGCCAATGATTTTCCTGCTCGGCAAGTGGTAGTCAGTGTGTTTTTGTGGTAGTCCAAAGACTGAGACTGATCGGATTATAACATGGTGGTTTGATAGCCAGAAAGCTCCTGCAGCTATTAGTAAAGCATCTGGAGCTTCATTGGCCATTCAGTAGGCAATACTCTCACATATGACTCACATACTTAATATAGACTGCAGTTTCCTCACAAGACTTTACTATTGTAAAGATCTGTCGTTCTAGGCACTCAGGTCAGGACACGGATAAGCAGAAGCTAAGAATAGCCCTCTGTGCACACAGGTTGTGTAATGGTTTAAAACCTTCCTGTATACTAAGGTATATAAGATCCAGTAATGCTGACAGTCCCACATTATGTATGGACTATTGGCTTCGATCCTGCAGGCATACAGCAAGCTTTCAAAAGACACACAAGGAAATGACACTGGAAGTAATTATCACAATACGGTTGTCCTTAGAGCAAATTTGTGCCTAGAATAGATTATTTGTTCTTTTTTTGTCAACATACTGTGTTTTAAAAGATTGTGATGCACTTAAAAGAGTATAGGCATAGTCACACATGCACAAAATTAACTTTGGCGAATATTCTCCCATTCACTTCCATTCAGAGCAAAGGTTTGCTTTGGTGAACTCTGACTGGTGAAGTGGCAGCTTTAACCAATATCAAAGAAGTATGTGTGAGGAAACTTTAATCGTTGCTGTGTCTAAACATTTTCATCTGCTTATCCGGGACCGGGTCGCGGGGGCAGCAGGCCAAGCAAAGCACCCCAAACGTTCCTCTCCCCAGTAACACTTACCAGTGGGATGTACCCTGAACACCTCTAACGGAAGGTGCCCATGAGCCATCCTGATCAGATGCCCGAACCACCTCAGTGGACCCCTTTCGACGTGAAGGAGCAGCGGCTCTACTCCGAGCTCCCTCCAGATGTCCGAGCTCCTTACTCTATCCCTAAGGCTGAGCCCAGCCATCTTTTGGAGGAAACTCATTTTGACCACTTGTATCCATGACCTCATCCTATCCTCTTTCGGTCACTACCCAGAGCTCATGACCATGAAGGTGAAGGTTGGGACGTAGATGAACCAGTAAATCGGAAGCTTCGCCTTCTGGCCCAGCTCCCACATAACTGCTGATGCTTCATCGTGCTTACACAGCTGACAATATGTAATATTCACCATGAAAAATACAAATTGCTCCACATGAGAGATGCTGCCTGGCTGGCAGTGTGTCAGGAGAGAGGCATGGAACATAAAGGTTGAAAAATGTACCAGTAACATAAAATTTCACTGTATTTATTAGTAAGCTAGCTAGAATTAGCTAGCAAGCTTCCGTTCTGTTTGCATCACACCCGGCACTGTCAAGCGATGATCACTCGCCTGCATTCGCTCATGTGTGACAGTTCCCCAACACTTCAGTCAGCATATGATGTCTGGTCTTCACATAACTTTAGTGAGCCTGCTGAAGTGATGCTTGTAGGAAGTACAGCTTGCAGTGTTTCTTGAAAGATCTGTTTCAAGTGGTTTGCAGCCTGTTTTGTTTTCTCACTAAGCAGTAGTTAGACAAGTAAATGCAGAATGGAAGTAAAGTTGTTCATTTGGCACACACGTTTATGAGGCTCCTCTGTTTTGACTTTATTCATATTTTTGCCTGAATTGAAATTAATTGAGCAGCTGTCTGTTTTCAGTAAATTGCTTGTAAAACTACAGCCATATCATCATGGAATCTTTGAGACTTTTTTAGTACTTCCTGTACTGTTTAGGACCTGTCAGCTACAGGTTGTCAGTTACTGACCCTATAGGATTTGGCCTTCACAGCCCTGTGTTAAAGGAAACCCAAACATATGTGTGTGTGTATGTGATGTGGTTGTAATACCCTGTGGTTTCCTGTGCTCATCTGTCTGCTGAGAGAGACGTGCGCGGTAAACCTACCCAAGTGAGCTTTTAAATCAACATGGACATCAGTGACTAATCTCCTCACCTCAGGCTCCAACACGTACGTCTGTCTGCTGAGAAATGTAGGCTGTGAGAAGAAGGCCATCACACAAACGCCCGTGGAGCACACTGTCACTTTAGCCTCATCTGCTATCTCTTCCACACACAGTTTTTGCTCTCATTCTCGTTCACCTTCAGCTACACTTTGTTTACCAAGCTGTGGCCCATTTTACACCGGTTATTTTAATTTTGGTCCACATGATACATGTTGATTTCCTCTGTGCGTGCTAAAATCGTTCCAGTGTGACCTGTTTGGACTGGATCCATGAAGCATCGATTTATATCCCTGTGGAGGTACTTTAAAGGAATGTAGTCTTAAATATAGAACATCAGCCCATTAACTGAAGTTTTTTTTTGTCATGTGGACAGAGACAGCTCTGTGCAACTTCCTCCCTTCTGTTGCCCAGTAAAAAAATTCCAAATATGCTTTATGTGTTTGCATTGAGACTGTGTTAATTTATTATCCCTGCTATCTCAACGCTCCCCTGGCTAATCCACTGCACACTAAGCAGCTTTCACAGAGAGATCACGATGGGTCAATCTGCCAGTTTTAGCCTGCTTTCATACTGGTTTACTTTTATTTGCTGTGGCAGGTTCAATAGGTCAGTACTGTATTTCTCACTAACTGTTGAAACCACTGCTTTTTGTTATGTATTTTTATGGTGTTAAGGAACCCTGCATGTTGGATTTCACTGTGTTTGCTCTCATAACTTTGACTGTTTTGTTTATGTGGCTGCAGCCTTCACTTGTGTTGCACCTGCTGACTCATTGCTTTCTGTCTATGTGAATATAGGTGTCTCCTCTGCTACCTTGTTGCACTCAAAGTCCCTGCGCGGCCACAGAGACTGCTTTGAGAAATGCCACCTCATTGCCAACCAGAAGCTGTCACGTTCCAAGGTCTCCCGAAGTGCCTACGAGGGCATGAAGCTGGCCCTCAGCCAGAAACTGAACCGCATCATCCAGTATGCCCAGAACAAAGACTCTGTCTCCTCGAACGGGCCTAGCAGACGAGGGGCCAAGCTGCTGTGTTACAGCCAGCAGAGTGACTGCAAGCTGCTGCCCCAGTCGGACGCCCAGGTGCCCCGCTACACGCCCTGCTGGGACGCGGGCAAAGCAACAGGGCTGCGTGATTACACCATGGGGATGTTGGAGTGCCACACGGCAGAGGAGCTGAGTCTGCTGCAGGAGTCACAATCAGATGTTTGGTCCAGTGACGGCAGGAAAGGTCTGCACGGCCGGAGCCAATTGTCAGGAGGCGGACAGACGCAGCACAGGCACCAGGGCCACAGCAGAGAAGAATGTGAGCACATTTAAGTTTTAACTTAGGCAACTTTAGTTTAATCAGTGTGTAGCTAAAGTTGTGATTGGCGGACAGTTTTTTCTCACAGTATTAGTTCCTTGTTGAAACATAAATGTATTGAACCGTTTGAGTTTTGACACTTTGCAAAATATGGAGTCCGTTTCACCATCACACTCTGTTAAAGCACATACACATTTATCAGTTAGTGCTACCCGACCCACACATCTTGTCTTTGATGCATTACCAGTTATCATGTGTACATTTACATTAATAAGGATAAAATATTCATTTCAATGCATTGATTCAGCATCCCACTCATAGTACGTAGGCTTTGTAAGCTCAACACAATGTTACAGAAATGTCAGGGACCAACTTTCTGATGTTCTTTAAGGGGCAAGTCGTAGACGTCCCAGTCACCACAGCCTTGTGCTGCATTTATGTGTGTGGGAACAATCTGAAAAATGAACTCCTGATCATATTTCATGGCTCGCCTGATCCATTTTCTTAACTCTTCGTGATCAGGGTGTTGTTTAAACACTCTGAGCAAAAATACAACGCATCTTCTTTGTAGTATCCATGTTGCCTCCATATTACAACTTAAAGCTTGCGAACACACCGAAGTCGAAAGAACGACAGTCCGAAGAGCATCTGAATGCACCATTAGCCTTGGCTGGCGGAGGTCTCGGTCCTCGCTCATTCATGCAGGTTCATTCTGTCTCGTTTAGTAAGTTTAACTACCAGGTGCGATTCAATTACTTCTCTAGCAGGCAGCGTGAGCAGCACCCTGGCTGACCTGATACATGTGGGACACTAAATTGACGTGCTTGTTCATTTTCGCCTATCGCTTAATTGAAAGCAGTAGGTTATATGTTTTTGTCTTTGTTTGAATGCAGAATATTGTAGACAATATGTCAACAGAAGTGGATAACTGCACTCTCTGCCTCTTCTGTCTCCACTCCAACATTCAGCATGATCTCTGCAATTTTTAAAACCTCAGAGCTCGTCTTAGTTGAAAGGCAGCAGACATAACAGTAACAGAGGAACAGAAAATACATTCTTTCTCGGTCCGTCCTTCATCTTCCTCTCTGCTATGATGACTCCAGAGAGAAGTTAATTTTCCTATAACCTCGAGATACAGTGTGTCCTTGGCTTTCTCGTGTCTTGTCAGTGCTAAAGCTGCTTATGACTACAGACTGCAGGAATGTGAGAGAGCCTTGTAAAGGTCTCTAATTAAAATTCTGTGCTTTTAAATGAAAGATGACGGCCGCTTCACAGGTACACGGTTTGCATTTATTTGTGTGCATAACTACATTAGCTCATCAACACTTACGTATTTGAATATCTTGAACCTGCAGTTTGACAGGAAACTAATACAGTTTTGCAAATTTGGTGGCTACATGAATATGTAAACACTGCAGTCTTTCTACTGGTTTGATAATAGCTGGTCAGTAGTATGAGTTGCAGTAATGGCCCTTTGTTCTGCCCTGGAACAGCTCAGAGTTGTCCTGCAGCACCTTGAAGAAGTAACACATTCCTTCTGGTATAGCTCAGAATAGAAAAATGAACATGATAAAGGAACTCCTCTTCAAAAACTACATAGAAATGTGTTCCCAGCATGTATACTTTGCCACATCACCCAGTTTGAGACAAGTTACACAAGTTATTTTCCGTGGGAGACCATCTGTTGCCAGTCTAGCCAATGTGTGTGTGCGCGTTTCCATCGGCTCTGTGTGTGGAGAGTCTCACACACAGCTCTTTTCCACTCTCTGCTATCTTTATGCAACAGGTCTATTTCTGCTTGCATCTCTGAAGCATGAAATTCACTTCTGAATGTATATAAATGACTGTATTTATTTGCTATTGACTTTAAAATAAATTTTTAATGATGCTATTTATTCATTTCTGACTGTCTACACACACACACACACCGCAAAACTATTTTTTAGTTTGTAGTTGGAGACAGAAAGAAAGGAGGAGAAAAGCAGTGAGTGAGTCCCCTTCTGCTCTCTGTGACCACCTTCACCATGTTTTAATGCAGCCAAATTCACAATATAGTCGTTCTTACTACATTTTTTTCTTCTTCCTTTGTGAGATAAAAGAACAAGTATGAAACCTGACAACGGCTTTACGAATGCTATTTTGACCAGCAGAGCTGTGAGATTGGCTGTTTTGACATTTAAAATGAGTGATGGTGAAAAGGTTAGAAGCAACAAAAGGTTGTTATATTCAAGTACAGCCTGATAAATGAGCTGCAGCATTTATGCTTGCAGAACAGCAAAAAAACATTCAAAGCTATATTAAAAATGGGTCTGAAGAACAAACGCTTCTGAAACATTTCTCAGCCAGATGCTGTGTATATTTGCCGTGACATTCTGTTCCTCTCACACTCTGTAATTAAGACTGTTTGTGTTTTCTTTTAGTGACTGAAATGAGTTTGGACGAACTTCATCAGCTGAATGCCCAGCTACTGATGCAGATTCAAAGTAAGTGGGTTTCTTTATTGGCGTTCTGTGTTTACTCTGCATTAATGTGGTGTTGGAATAATCGGGAAAATTCCTCACTGGGAGAATTCCCATGAACACCACCTCAAGTTGGAGACGTGGTGGACGAAAGTAAGGATACTTTCACACCTGCCCTGTTTGGTTCGGTTCTATCGGACTCAAGTTCATTTGCCCCCTAAGTCCAGTTCGTTTGCACCAAAACAACCAGGTGGTCTCTGTTTGTTTACAAACGAACTCTGTTGCGGTTCGTTTGTGGTGAGAACGTATTCCAACCTCAATTCCAACCAGCTGCAGTCACATGACACATTGTTTGGATTAAACATGAGCATGTTACAGTCCTGGAGGATTATTAATGTGCACCTCCTCCTGTACTGCCTTAATATGCACATTCAGCACATCCAATGCATCAAAACATTGTTTTCTAGTTGGAGCCGCGCATCGTTTTCAAACTGTATGGTTTGACTAAAATGAACAATGACAGCAATATAGTCCACGATGAGCAGCGCTAAAATCAACCTGCGTAGTTGTCCCTCCATTGTGACATTAGAAAGTGTCACATTTATCTTGCAAGTGTACTCTTCTTCAACGTTTTTTTTACTTCCTGGATTTTTCCCTCATGGAAATTCTGACCAATCAAGAGCAGCTTTCTCGCACAAGGCATTTAATCTAGTCCGCTTGTAAATGCTGCCGTGAGAACACGAACCAACTCTAGGCAATTTTCTGTGTTACCATATTAGATTCTCTGTGCCCTCAGGAAGAAGCTGTACTAGTGAGAAAGCGTTTTCATGTACAGCATACCCAGACTCAATAACACAGGGGCTGATATACACTGGAAGGCTTCTCTAGTCAACACATCATCTTCTCCCATGTGACCAGCTGTGTTGAATTGAGCACTGTGTGCTCAGTCATGTGTAGCCTGCCTGTCTGTTTACTCCATTCCTTATCAGTCAGACCTATTGTGTGTTACTCAAAGTAACGGCTCAGCTGCACACATCTCATCTTGAGCAGTTTTATGTCATGGTCAAGCACCCACTGGACAGCAGAGAGGCTGATGTGGCAGGGTTATAACAGCCATGAGAGTTTTGGCATTTTTACTGACACTCAATTATTATTAAATGTTCTTGGTATTTTCATCACTCTTCTGTAGCTAATGATCAATTGAGCAAATTGTATCTCTGGTCAGTGTCAAGAGGGAAGTGACATGGGCTAATGTAAGAGTCCTCCGATGAAGTGAAGTCTAGTGGGTGCCTGGCCGACACAGTCAACAGTCCCTTCCACATATTTTTCTCACTTTACTCAAAACAGATGGAGAGGTTATTGCTCCTCCACACATGCACAAATTTTATGATCCACAGCACTGTTATATTACAAATGTTTCCATAGCCATAAATGTGTGTGAAGGTCCAGTGTTTAGGATTTAGGGGGACATACTGGCAGAAATGGAACACAATATAATAAGTATGTTTTCTTTAGTGTATAAAAACTTGAAAATAAAAATAGTTGTGTTTTCGGTACCTTACAATGAGTCGTTAATATCTACATAGGGAGTTTGGGTCTCATTTTTTAAACATTGTGTGTGCACAAAATGAGTGTTCCTTGGCTACATAACACTGACATCCTTGACTGAAGTTAGATTTTGTTTTTCTTTGTTTAAGCAGATGCATGTTTTGCCATGTTGTCTTCGATCTTTGCTCCCTCAGTAATCAATTATAGATTTTCCTTATCTTATTTGTTTGTGTTGACCTTCTGTGTGAACGAAGCCACTGACTCTTCGCCCCTGTCTCTCTCTCCACAGAGGTCTTCGAGGAGCTGACGGTGGCCGTGCAGGAGAAGGACTCGTTGGCGTCAGAGCTGCACGTGCGCCACATTGCTATCGAGCAGCTCTTCAAGAACTGTGCCAAGCTACCCTGGCTGCACATTAGCAGGGCCGGGGTCAAGGCCAGCAGCAGCAACAGCAACAGCAGCGGCAGCCCCGTGGAGTGAAGGCGCAAGGCGGGGCTATCGGTCTCCGCTGCTGGGAATAAGCTGACAAACACTTCAAAGTGCTGTCTGCAGCGAGGCCCGAAAAAGCCTTTATGTACATTGAGTGACTTTTACGACACTATGGTGACGTTGAGTTGTCGGATCTGCTTCACAGCAGCATTAAGGGCTGGGTTGACAAGGCCTCCGTTCTCGTGGTTGCGGTGGTGACGCAAGGATTAGTGGTGGTTTGCAGTTTAAAACAAAGTGCTGATGTGGCATGTGATCTGAATTCCACCCATCTCATGTAGCCAGGATGCATGTTAATATAAGGTGGACTGGAGCGCAGAGATTTCCCGGTACATGACAACGACATGCTCCTGTTGGACATGATCCTTAAAGAACATCAAGTTAAGTTTTACCTTAACACAGACAGAAAACCATTTGTCTGCATAACAAGGAAAGGGTTGCTGTTTTCTTTTTAGTTTGCCGTCAAACATTTCAGTTTTCATTGTTTTTATTTTCTGTAGATACATTTTTTAAGCTTCTTTCCCTCCCTTCTTATTGTGTCGAATATGGGTTTTAGCACTGCTTATTTTTTTATTTTTTTATTCCTCCATACGTATATCTGATGTTTCTCTGCAGAAAGTGTTGAGTTACAGTGTTAAATAACGTGGCTCGGTGCACAATACTTGATGCAGATTATCTGGACGATCATATTCATACCATCAGGCACTGCCAGCAGTAGTGTTTGATTACTGCTCTCATGTAAACCACGCATGAGGTTTCAGCTTTTACTTGCAGCCGCACACCAGAAATATAATGTCTTTAAATGGATGTTTTTAACTTACCTTTAAACTGCCCTAATTTGACTTTCTAGTTTATTAAAACTAGATTCAACAGTAAAAAAAATAAAATAAAATAAAAGGGCAAGTGCAAGACAACGCCCCAAAGTACCCTAAAGCATCTCTGCAACCAAGACAAATCAAAGTGTGAAAGTTAACAAGGCCGTTCTAGCTGTGCAGGTTTTTGTTTGTGAGGGTGATGACTATTTTGGGAGTGCCCAAGAATGAATAGTTTGCAACAGCTGGTTGGCAAGCACCAAGTGGAAATATCCGTCGATACACCCTCAGCTTTAAGCGATAGGTGTTTTGTTTTGAACTGAACTTTTGGGTTCATAGTAATTATTATTGTAGCTGGGGAGATTTACTTAATATTCAGTACAGAGATGTTTGCTGTATAGCTGTTATGGCTGTACACTGAACGTGGGCTATCAGAAGAAGAAGAAGAGAGGTTTAAACATTAAAAAAGAAATCCAGCTGCCAAACCAAAGTCTGTATTTGTTCTGTTTCACGTGTAAACTGCACATATTTGACTCCATTAGCAGAGGATGATGCAATACCACACTGATGTAAAGAGTAGTAGTGATTTACTTTGAGGTTTTTACTCTAAAGTTGTTGATGTGGAAATTATTTGACACGCCGTATGTTTTTTAAATGATTTGTTTTATTTATCTTTTTAATTTTTCGTTCAGTGTTATCTTTTGTCGCCCTCTCTCCTGTATTGACGTGTGAAAGATAAGTTGACGCCGCAGCAATACAAACGGGATAGTGTAGTCTACTGTGCCTCTGGAGGTCCCTGATTTCGGAACAAAGCTGTATTATTAACAGTCGGTGTGTTCAGCCTGCAGTTTTGGTTTAATTTGTTATTCAAGGGAACCCTATGCAAGAAAGAAAATAAATCAGAAGCCTTATTAAATAGGAAATATCTAAAAGAATATTGGTTTTCCTCAGCGGAGGTCACAGAGCTGTTGAATATAATAAGCTGGGGAAAGACGAGGTTATATTCAGATTGATGTTTAGAGAAACTCAGCATTGTCACTATCGCTTTTGTTCTCTTTGTAAGAGATTAAATGTATTTGACCCCTTTTAGGGTTTAAACTTAAAAGTTTTAGCTCTGTTTTAAACTTTTATCTTGGTTTTATTTGGATAAATGTATTCAGTGTGCTTGAGCGTTTGAGCTTCTTCAGATTACCGGTCCTTAATGCAAGTCACTCAGTCTTTTTATGTTCTTATTTGTGTTTTAATTCTGAATGCTGTGTCTTTTTGTATACTGTGGAAACACGCCTCTGCTTGGCAGGAACATTTCAGGCTGCCTGGATATTTGGTTGTGTCGTTATATTTTACTGGAGATGTAAGCATACCTGTTACACCTTCGCCTCCTCCCCTTAAACTTGACTCTTTGTTTATTTGTTTTCTGATGTCGAACGAGGCTGCATTTGTGTTGTGTGATGATTCTATTTATTGTGTGTGTTCATGGACCTTACACATGCTGTGTGATTTGTGCTTAAGTGACAGTTTGTATTTTTTTGTAAAATATTTCAATAAAATTATTTTTACTACATACTGTGGTGTGCTGTAATTTTCCTGATTGTGGCTGAAGAAGGGTGCTGTCTTTGTTTTTTACATGATTATAAAGGCATGTAACAGCCACAAAATGGCTGTCGGTGCCAGACGGGCTGGTCTGAGTGTTTCAGAAACTGCTGATCTACTGGGATTTTCACACACAACCATCTCTAGGGTTTACAGAGGATGGTCTGACAAAAAGAAAATATCCAGTGTTGATGCCAGAGGTCAGAGGAGAATGGCCAGGCTGGTTCAAGATGATAGAAAGGCAACAGTAACTCAAATAACCACTGGTTACAACCAAGGTCTGCAGAAGACCATCTCTGAACCAACAACGCGCCCAACCTTGAAGCAGATGGGCTACAGCAGCAGGAGACCACACCAGGTGCCACTCCTGTCAGCTAACAACAGGAAACTGAGGCTAAAGCATGAATCCATCCTGCCTTGTATCAACAGTTCAGGCTGGTGCT
Organism: Epinephelus lanceolatus; assembly: GCF_041903045.1. Lineage (NCBI taxonomy): Eukaryota > Metazoa > Chordata > Actinopteri > Perciformes > Serranidae > Epinephelus > Epinephelus lanceolatus. The sequence goes on along the minus strand of NC_135744.1, from coordinate 19,754,667 downwards.
GGTGGTGTAATGGTGTGGGGGAGATTTTCTTAGTACCAACTGAGCATGGTTTAAACACCACAGCCTACCTGAGTATTGTTGCTGACCGTGTCCATCCCTTTATGACCACAGTGTTCCCATCTTCTGATGGCTACTTCCAGCAGGATAACGCACCATGTCACAAACTCACATCATCTCAAACTGGTTTCTTGAACATGACAATGAGTTCACTGTACTCCAATGGCCTCCACAGTCACCAGATCTCAGTCCAATAGAGCACCTTTGGGATGTGGTGGAACGGGAGATTCTCATCATGGATGTGCAGCCGACAAATCTGCAGCAACTGTGTGATGGTATCAGGTCGATATGGACCAAAGACGAAGAATTAAAGCAGTTCTGAAGGCAAAAGGGGTCCAACCTGGTACTGGCAAGGTGTACCTAATAAAGTGGCTGGTGAGTGCATATATTCAGTAATGCATACTGAAGAATTTAACTAATGATTGATACTATTTGCAACAGAGGCAATGCACAACAGGACGGTAAACAGTAACTGTAAGACTGAACACATTGTTGCTCATGTTGCATTGTGTGGCAGATGGAGGTTGTGTGCCCCCTTGTGGACAAATATATAGAACTACAAATGAGCCTGGTGGTTGTAATTTCCGGGAAATCATATCAGAACCAGGAATACTTTATTGATCCCCGAGGAGAGATTATGATTCGTTGCAGCTGCTCCGATGTAAGAAGTAAGAATAAGAGTAGGAAATAAAAGTGTGTAAATATCAAACAATAAATAAAGTAGGCTACCGTGTTTAACACTAGTATTTAAGCTATAAAAACTAAAATGTGCCGAGGCTGTAAGTGTGAAAATTGAACTCCATTATATACATCAGTGGAGTAAAACAATAGAATTAGAGTAAACATAACAAACATGTACAGTTATATGCACACAGGTTGGATAATCTTGAGCATAATACTTTCACTATTAAAAATATCACTTCAAAAATAGGAAATTTTATGGAATAATGTAACCATATTGAATATAAGGCTGCAACAAGTCATTATAAGCTACTGTTTGAGTGCATATAAATGCTGCTCGGTACCTGTGTCACTGTGGTGAACAATTTCAGCAAGTTTTTTGTAAATGGTACATGATATATTTTCAGTTTGCTCCGGTTTCCCAGTATTATCACTGTCAGTTCTCCAATAAAGACTCACACAATTACTTGATAGCAGTTACTCTGGCAAATAATGAGCTTAACAAATTAAAAAAAAAACATTTTAAAACGTACTTGACTACTATTTAAAGTTTAAAGCTCAAAAATTGTAAATTGGCAAAACTATCAGATTATTTAGAAATTTTTTAAATTTTTTTTTTTTTTAAATTATTTTCAGAACACACGGCTCACAGTGTCACAGAACGGTGAGACTGCCCCTACCCCATAGATACAACATAAAAAAGGATATTTGATATAAAATAACATACAGGTGGCTGTGAAGACATGGTTAAAATAATAATAATAATAATAATAATAATAATAATAATAATAATAAAGAAAACTATAAATAAAATAAAACAAGATAGAATTAAATAAAATAAAAAAATAAAATAAAGTTAGTTAAATTAAATTAAATCAAACAATAAAAAAGTTAACTGGAGTACTGACAATGACGGTATCCCAGAAAGTGTAGTACATTGTGCTGTGACTGAAGATGATCCCAAAAGTTTTACAAAATAAGCATTTAGGAAATCTCACATGGCATTAGGCATAGTTTGTTTCCACCCAGAAGGGTATCAACCTTTTCACACACTTTGTTTAAGTGTAGATTGTAAATAATTTAGGAAAGGGCTCCAGATCTTAAGAAATGACTCCCTCTCATCCCTTAGGACAGCAGTTATTCTTTCATGAGGACACTAGTGGGTAAGACACTAAAAATCTCCCAGTACCAGACTGTTACTCTGGGTGGGGTATAGATTATTATGACATTTCAGATTTACTTGATTTGTTTAGCAGATCCTGAGGATTTTTCTTTAAAAACACATCTGTTCACTTTAGCCTTTAACTAGCTCTGACTTTCCGATACAGGTCTGAAACTCTTTCTTTTTACTTTCTATTTATGCTTCATACTGCTGCAACTCTTTTAAAATCTTACTTGATTTTTTATGATATGTAGTTTTGTATTTCTGTGATTTTATGAATCAGTTCTGTTTTATGTTCATTTCTATGTTTGTGTGAAGCACTCAGTGGTTGTAATGCCCATATTGTAAAGTGTTGCATTTCTTGTACGAAATGTGCTATATAAATAAAGTTTACCATCATTATTATTATTATTATTATTATACATTTTATTCATATGTTGTTCAATCGATTTTTTAAAACATTTTTAAAATATTTTTAAATATATTTTCTACAGCTTTTATGGCAGAAAATCTGGAACATGCAGACTCCATGTATTTAATAGAATTAAATATACTGAAAAATAAAATAAAACAAGTTAAGTTCTGGTAGTTAGAAAGGAAGCACCTGGCTTTAATGGTTCCCCACTCTAAGTTAAACTAGAAATATGTTTGTTACATCAGTGGAGTACACTAAATTTGGATCATCTTGGAAAAAAAATCACACTAAAAAATAATGCACTGTAATTATTTTCTACCTTGCTTTACATTTTTCATGATGAAATGACATCACTGGATGCTACTGTCCGCCAAACAATAAACACATGCTGACGCTATGAGTCATAACAGTAATGAGCTGGTATGAGTCACGCCATGACGAACATTATGCTCAACCAATCAACGCAGACTACTGGTCTGTTTGTAACCAATAAGAATGATTGGTGGGCGGGAGTTGTGCTGTAAGGGGCGGGGCTAATAACCCAACCTCAAGGGTTCTTGTGTTGGCCAATTTCCCCTTCCCATTCATTTTACGTCCTCACGCTGGAGGAGAGCACCGAAAAAGGTAAGCCTATATACATATAGATACATACACATGTCTCACTATATAAGATAAGTGTCTCTTACTGTTATGTGTGTGTCAAAAAGCACAATTTATCACGACTCCATTCCAACTTTCGCCACCGTATCTAACTAAGAGATAGCTGTGTTTGTTAGCAACATGAGGCTGTTAGAGTTAATGTATTAGCTGTGACGCTAATGCTAATAGCCTCGTATTCTCCTAAGGGAATAACATTACTCTTGTGTATTCACCACGAGGTTAGTTTCAAATCTATTTCGGCGCGATACAGATAGCATCACAACTAGCATCATGCTAGCACCGTTAGCTCAACTAGCTAACACGCTAAGTACAGTGCACAAGCCCTTGTTATGGAGTGCGGTGACGCGTGGATAACCGGAACTAGTGTGTCACAGCCCGCCTTTATGGGGCATCTATAGTCGCTGGACCGTTAACTGAAGTCAATAGATGAGATAAAAAAACAAAGGGAAATATGCTCAAATGTGTCACTGTCTCTGCGCTATTTATTCATAATTTTAAACCAAAATAATTTAATAAACACAAGTTGTTGCCTCGCGCTCGTTGACACCAGCTAACTTTAATGAAAAGGACTCAAAAATGTCAAGATAACTTAAGTGTCTTAGCTGCAGCTTGTTTTTAATGGTCTGGGTGTAACCTTGGCGGATAAAATCTTCAGTGCAGTTAAGCCTGGTGTCAGGTTGTGTAATAGGTCTTAAAATGTGAACTGTCTGTGCTACTTATTATTTCAAAATGGGAGAAGGAAAATGTTGCCACGTGGAAGTAAATATATATATGTCCATTTTTAGTATTTGACATTTTTATCAACTAACATTTTATCATAGGTCATTTTTTGTGTACTTGCTGCCCATCTGACTAAAGTTGATTTACCTACAGAAGCTGTGCAAACGTGATGAAACACATGTGAAATATGAGGAGAGAAATCGCAGCTGTTGTATTCTTCCTGAAGAGGCTTGTGAAAAAGGGGGAGAAGTTGGAGTCACACAAGATCGACCTGTTTGTTGAGAGGCTTGCTGTTGCACTGCAGGAGAAGTTCAAGGGGCACTGGTACCCCGACAACCCCAGCAAGGGACAGGCATACAGGTGCTGCTATTAACCACTACAGGTTTTTTTTTTATGGTTGTCTTTTCATTAATTTGTAGAGATGGTGTTAGGACTGTTTAAACTGAAACTGGTTGTGTGCTCTGCAGGTGTATCCGCGTAAACAGGTTCCACAGGCAGGATCCAGAGCTCCTTCGGGCCTGCCGGGAGAGCGGGATTGAGTATAGTGACCTGGGATTGTCCCGTGAACTCACACTGTGGGTGGACCCTGGGGAGGTCTGTTGCAGGTGAGACCTGGAGTGAATTTGCAGTGAAGAGCTGAGACAAAATTTAAAGGAATTTGTCATTCAATAAAAACGACGAATAGTTCTAGAATTCAAAACTGGAGCAGATATTTCAAAGACTCATTGGAAATAAGAGCTGCAACAAATTATTGCAAATTATTGGTTGTCAACTATTATATTTATCATCAACTAATTTGACAGTTGGTTACAATTAAAAGTCAAAATTCTCTGATTCCAGCTTCTTATACATGTGAATATTTTCTGGCTTCTTTACTCCTGTGACAGTAAACTAAATATCTCTGTTGTTGTGGACAAAACAAGGCACTTGACGACGTCATCTTGAGCTTACAACTACCTGATTAATCGAGGAAATAATCAACAATTAAATAAGTGTGCAGTCCTTTTGGAAATGTGATGGTAGAAAGATTAAAAAAATCAGCCTGTTGTTAGAATAGCTCGAATCACAAAGTTTACTTAATGTTTATTTGTTTAAAATATCCATGTCACGTATATAAAACCAAACGGTGCTGAACAAACGCTGCCTCAGTTAGTGTTTTGGGTTTTTTTTTAGCCACCAATATCAGTTTAAGGGGGGCGTACACATACTGCATCTTTAACCACCTGGAAAACGCGAGGTCAGGCGCTGGGTGCTACTCTTGTGCCTTTTCTGTGTCAGTTAATCTTCGGGCACAGCCACTGTCCCCTGAAAAACAGGCACTTGGGAACACATGCGCACAAAACATCCTTAAGTCTACTCATTAAGAATTCCTGGAAATGTTCACTTAAGTATTTATGGTTTTCTCCTTGTCTTGGTCTTATATTTAAGGAATCTCTAGACTGTTGCACAGAAGTCCTTAGCAACCAAAGCAAGGTAAACAAACAACAGCTTTATCTTAACTGCAACATGACCAAGTTTATGGTAATAATAGGGAAAATTAAAACTAATACACCCCTAAAAGAGTGTTCTGCGACCAGGAGAACCTGATAGATACGCTTTTCATTTTACATAATAGATTTGACTAAATAAATTTTTGTTGCTTCTTCCGACAGTTGTTTTCTGGTATATGGGATCAAATTTACTTTGTGCTTTCTATGATTGTATTCCTCCAGAAATATAATCTTTTCCTCCTCTGACCAATTTGGTTTTCTTGTCATCTTTTCTACCACCATATTTTGACTATCTCAGTATGAGCCAACTTTGTGAGACGATAACCTGTATCACAAAAGTGAGTTCACGCAAACAAACAATCTCCATGGAAACTTTTACTGTACTGTAAAATCTATTTCAATGTAGTAAATTAGTTTTTCCTCAACAAAGGACACTTGTAAGGGATTCTGTGCAACTGTAAATTCCTCGGCTAAGGAGAAATTAAGCCTTTACGTAAGGAGAAAACTTAAGGTGCAACTGGTCCCAGTAATCTACCTGGAAGGGACTGTGGTTGTCAGTGTAACATCACGATGATTCGGTCTATAATTGTTCAAATTTTACTAGTATCTGCAGCCATTGATTCCCATTGAGCTCTGAACTTGACCAGAATAACACCCCGCTAAGTGTGTTGTTCCAGCTCTGCACTTATGGGGATCATTTTGCGCCATAATCCAGTACAATAAAAACCATTAATTTTTCCCTGCCCAGCTGTTCAATAATTGTTCATTTTTAAACAGATTTCCTTTCACGTGTGTCTATTGTTCTAAAACTATTGGTGTGCTCGCCCTCTGTTCACATTGTTAGGTACGGAGAGCAAAATCCTTGTTTCTCAGTGGCCAGTTTCTCTAATGATGAAGAGGAGGACAAAGATGTTACAAAAGTGACCAGTGCTTTGGAGAGGGTGACGTCAGACTACCACTCAGGATCTTCTTCTGATGAGGAGAGCACGCGCACTTCCCCCCTCACCGTCCCCAACAGCCGCTGCTCTTACACGGTATTGCATAATACGCTTTAGAATTCCCATGACTAAATATCTCATGCAGGTCTGAAGGAGGATGGTTACTCAATACCAGTGTTAGTGAACTCTAAAATAGTTCTGCTTTATTTTTGTTAGTTTAGAATAAGTTCTTCTATCATCTTCGAAGTTTGGTGATTTTTTTTTCCCCTGTAAATAACAGATTTTCATTTGTTTCCTTTTTAAGGCAATGAATCCCGCTGCTTCCTCGTGGCATCCTAAGAAGATGGTACCAGGGAAAGTTCAGATCCTTCCACGGCCTCACTACGGCTACAGGCCTCGCAGCAGACCCCCGCACACTTCCAGGCCCAATCTGTGGGTGCGTCCTGGCTACGGAGGAGGACCTGGTTACTGGGACGCATCCCAACATCTGGCACATTGTTACAGTTAGGAATCATGGTGCTTAACGCTCACACTAGACATTAAAGCTGAGGACAACTTTAAAATGACTGAACAATGTTTTTTTTGTTGTTTTTTTTACACATGAACTTTTATAGAGTACATATTGATCTTTTTTGCACTTTAGACCATTTTGTTAAACCTTAAAGAAATCACCTGTATTAAATTAGATATTGAAATTGGAATACTACACATTTTGAAGTACTGTATTTTTTACAATGGGGGACGTTCGTGTATGCCACCTACTTTGTCCTTTTGTGATACAATGTTTTATTTATTCATAGTGCAGAATTGTCAGATGTATAGACTTAAATTTATGGAGTTTTATTAAACACAGTTTCCAAGCATCTTGATGTTTTGTGTATTGTTTTGGCATTTGCTAAAGGGTCCTTCAAGTATTGTGGTCAAAATGTAGCTTTGTTTTCTGGTATTTGACTTATTTGCTAGCTGACAGTGTAGAGACAAAAAATAAGTGTAATGCATGAAACAAAGTTCCCTGTCTGGAATCAAACTACAGTCATATGGTGTGTTCTGCTCAGCTGGACACTTTATATACATTTAGTGGTAATGTTTAGCTCAAAGACTCTGTTTGCCCAAATCACTTGAAATGAGTTTCCTCAGGGGGTTGGCTGGGCTCAGCTTTAGAGACAGGGTAAGGACCTCAGACATCCAGAGGGAGCTTGGAGTAAAGTCGAAAGGGGTCAGTTGAGGTGGTTCGGGCATCTGATCAGGATGCCTCCTGGGTTCCTCCCACTGGAAATGTTCCAGGCACATCTCACTCGTAGGAGGCCCCAGGGCAGATGCAGAACACACTGGAGGGATTAAATATCTTGTCTGGCCTGGGAACACCTTGGGGTCCCACAGGAGGAGCTAGATAGTGTTATTGGGAAGAGGGATGTTTGATGTGCTTTGCTTGGCCTGCTGCCCCCACAACCCGGCCCTAATCAGCCCCACTTCCCCCCTACTAGGACGCCCCTGCTCATTAACACACTATAATACTTTCTTTCTGTGGCGTTAGAGTTCGGACAAAGCCCTCCAGTAAGATTCAGTATTTATGAATGCCAGGCACATACTTGTATGATTCAAGATTGTATAAATCGACTCCACTACACAAAAGCAAGATGTCATGCTATATATCCTAACGTCTTACCCATTAACTAGGGCTGTGCCCCAAGCTCTGCTCCTTCTGGTTGCCTATATTTAATTATACACCAAAGGTTTATAGTTTTTAAAAAAAAAGGATAACGCCAGACCCTTTTCTCGCCATATTTGGGTTATCTGTGACCTCACACTGCTCAGGCTCTCTCTGTGCTAGCAAAATTGGAAGTCAGAGTCTGGCCCCTCTTTCCACCAACGGCTGAGGGAGCTTGGCAACATGATTCATATGGAAGGCCTTCCATAGAAACTTGCCAACAAGGAAAACATCTTCCTGAAAATCTGGAAACCATTTCTCGACAAATGGTCCACAACCCAGCAGAAGGGAATTGACTCATAGCTTATGTTCTTAACATGAGGTGAGTAGGGCCCATCCATGGTGCATCACATCCTCATGTTTGTGACATTTTGGTTGCCAATGTGTGTGTTTTTTTCTTTCTTATCCACTCTATATATTTATTTCTTATTGTTTTTTTAGTTTCCTGTTCTCTATATTTATCTCAACTGGACATTACACGCCATCTATGCTACATCTAAAACACATATTTCATAGCCCAGGTCTGTATCTATGCAGTCTCTGTTGTGTGAAATGGAGTTGGTGAATGAAGTTATAATGCATCAATCTGTATCTATCATCCTTAGTGGCTGACACTTTGTTGGCACAGTTCTGACCAAAGCTCTGCATCAATTCTCACTTCTTTTCCTAATTATCTTTACCTCTTTTCCTTGAGAATGTACTTTCTTTTTGCTGGATCGGAGAAACATTAACCCTCGTTCTACCAACTGGGGTACCCCCAGACCCCACTTAGCTCAGGTCAGCTATTTTGAAAGGACAGACAGATTTTCTCATGCGCTCTGTCGACACTTAAACACTGCTCGTCTCTAAGGTAGGATGTTCAAAGTCAGAAACACATTACATCATTTCATACCATAAAAACTATTCAATCTTCTTCTTCTTCTTTTGGCTGTTCCCTTTAGGGGTCGCCACAGCGAATCATCTGCCTCCATCTAACCCTATCCTCTGCATCCTCTTCTCTCACACCAACTGACTTCACATCCTCTTTTACTACATCCATAAATCTCCTCTTTGGTCTTCCTCTAGGCCTCTTGCCTGGCAGTTCCCACCTCAGCATCCTCCTACCGATACATTCACTATCCCTCCTCTGAACATGTCCGAATCATCTCAGTCTGGCCTCTCTGACTTTAGCTCCAAAACACCTAACATGAGCTGTCCCTCTGATGTACTCATTCCTGATCCAATCCATCCTCGTCACTCCCAAAGAGAACCTCAACATCTTCATCTCTGCTACCTCCAGCTCTGCCTCCTGTCATTTCCCTAGCACCACTGTCTCTAAACCAAACAACATCGCTGGTCTCACCACCGTCCTGTACACCTTTCCTTTTAGTTTTGCAGGTACTCTTCTATCACACATCACACACTTTCCTCCACCCGTTCCAACTTGCTCGCACCTCTTTTCTACACTCTCTGTTGCTCTGGGTTGTTGACCCTAAGTGACCATTGTAAAAACTATTCATTTTTTTCTCAGATAAGCAAAGACGATTGCTAGGTAATGTTGATGTTGTTCAATGTCAAGTCTCTATTTATGTCAAGACAATACATACAATATTTCCTATCCGAAAAAGTGTAGGAAGAAGAAACATGCTTGTCTAGTTCTACCCCTACTCTCACACTATACTAATCTATCTCAAGGCAATTGAATCGAACGCAACTGGACTTTGTTTTGTCTTAGAAGACGTTTCACCTCTTATCCAAGAGGCTTCATCAGTTCATGCTTCATCAGTTCATGCAGACTAGGCTGGAACTAGTCTGACTCAGATATTTAACCTCAGATATTTAACCTCTGGGGAGGTCTTCACAAGGCCAATGATGTCACTGGTTCGTTAGTGCTCCAATGGTGTGTCAACGACAGTCGTTGAAACTCCTGCTGCAACGGTTGTCACTGGAGTCGTTAGAGTCTTTTTTAGAGTCGTTAGGCCTTGTGAAGACCTCCCCAGAGGTTAAATATCTGGGTGCTTCCACACCAGTTTGTCAGACTAGTTCCAGCCTAGTTAGACAAGCATGAACTGATGAAGCCTCTTGGATAAGAGGTGAAACGTCTTCTAAGACAAAACAAAGTCCAGTTGCGTTCGATTCAATTGCCTTGAGATAACTATGACCTGGATGAATGAGAATATCCACAGGCATATACTAATCTATCACTACTCAAACTGTTTCATACATACCCGCTCCTCCAATGCCAGGTAGTGAATTATTCCTTGCTTTGTACATGATTTGAGCAGTTTTAAAGCCCACCAGATCCATAAATTTCAGTTCATGTGACTTCAAAAACAGATTATTAGTGTGTTCCCTATATCCAACGTTAAGTAAAATTTGTATGGCTCTTTTTTGCAGTATGAATAATGGTTGTAGGGTGGTTTTGTAGGTGTTTCCCCAGACCTCAACAGAATAATTTAAATATGGCAATATCAAAGAACAGTACAGAGTATGCAGTGCTTTATGATCCAGTATCTATGGTATGTCTTTTTGCCCAGAACTGCAATGCTCCTCGTCAATTTTTTTCGTACATATGTTATACAGTCAGGTCCATAATTATTTGGACAATGATACAGTTGTCGTCATTTTGGCTCTGTACACCACCACAATGGGTTTTAAATGAAACAATGAATACCTGCTTAAAGTGCAGACTCTTAGCTTTCATTTAAGGCTTTTTTCAAAAATGTAGTATGAACCGTGTAGGAATGACAACCATTTCTTCACACAGTCCCCCAACTTTAAGGGCTCATAAGTATTTGGACAAATTAAAATAATCATCAATTTAACAGTCAGTTTTAATACTTGGTTGCAAATCCTTTGCAGTCAATGACTGCCTGAAGTGTTGGACACATAGGCATCATCAGATGCTGGGCTTCTTCCCTGGTGATGCTCTGCCAGCCCTTTACTGTAGCCGTCTGCACTTCCTGCTTGTGTTTTGGGTGTTTTGCCCTCAGTTTTGGCTTCAGCAAGAGAAACGCATGCTCAGTTGGATTCAGGTCAGATGATATGACTTGACCATCACAGAACATTCCAGAACATGAAAGCTGAAGTGTTTGGGGCACCATTATCGGCTCAGATTCAACCAAATGCTTCAAAACTCATTGGATGATGCTTCACAGTGCAGATAGACATTGACCTGAAGCATACTGCAAAAGCAACCAAAGACATTTTTAAGGCAAAGAAGTGGAATGTTCTGCAATGGCCAAGTCATATCATCTGACCTGAATCCAAATGAGCATGCGTTTCTCTTGCTGAAGCCAAAACTGAGGGCAAAACTCCCAAAACACAAGCAGGAAGTGCAGACGGCTGCAGTAAAGGGCTGGTAGAGCATCACCAGGGAAGAAGCCCAGCATCTGGTGATGCCTATGTGTCCAACACTTCAGGCAGTCATTGACTGTAAAGGATTTGCAACCAAGTATTAAAACTGACTGTTAAATTGATGATTATTTTAATTTGTCCAAATACTTATGAGCCCTTAAAGTCGGGGGACTGTGTGAAGAAATGGTTGTAATTCCTACACGGTTCATACTACATTTTTGAAAAAAGCCTTAAATGAAAGCTGAGAGTCTGCACTTTAAGCAGGTATTCATTGATTCATTTAAAACCCATAGTGGTGGTGTACAGAGCCAAAATGACGACAACTGTATCATTGTCCAAATAATTATGGACCTGACTGTATGTGGTTTCCAGCAGATTCTGTGGACTGTTATCACACCAAGAAATTTATTTTCATACACTCTTTTAATAACAACATTGTCTATTTTAATGTATACTTGTATATTTGTTTTTCGATTTCCAAACAGCATGATTTTGGCTTTGTTAAAATTGTTCAAACCACATTTTTAGTTTACTAATTTCCGATGTGACAACCTCCAAAAGCTGCTGTAGATTGTCCCCAGAGCAGAAAATATGTGTGATCCGCAAACAACACAAATTTCAATATTTTTGATATGTCATTTATGTATAAAACAAACAATTTTGGCCCTAAAACTGACCCCTGTGGGACTCCTCGAGCTACGTCTATGCATGGAGATTTATGTTCACCAATCTGCACAAACTGTTGACGTTTCCGTATATAGCTATTCAGCCGGTTCAACACTACCTCTCTGATGCCATATCTTTTCAGCTTCTTGATTAACAAGTCATGATCAGTGGTATTACATGCCTTTTTTAAATCGACGTCCTCACGCCACTGGTGCAGAATGTCCCCTTTGACAATCGATGTGGCTTTTATCAGTCTATTATAGCTCTATATTTCACCCAGAAGGTTATACAAACTGTTACCTTCCTCAATGGAGTCCCCCTGGACGAGACGCACATAGGGTACCATACAGGACTACCTTTCTTCCATGGTTAAACAGTGGGACAGTTCCTTGCTCCAACCAGCAGAGGACATCACTGGATCTGCTTTGGGAACGCAGCCTGTCACGTGACACCCTGCGGCGCGCTCCGCTGTGCACCTGCAGAGAGCCGAGGAGAAGGAGGAGTAGAGTTTGGATGCTTCAGTCGAGCCGGACTGCCGCTTTTCACACGAACTCAGCACAAGTTCTCCCACCAACTTTCACCGAACAAGTCGTGGACTATCTGGAGCGGGAATGGAGCTTTGCATAGGCCGGTTCTGCTGTGTACTGTTGAGCCTGTTCACAGGTAAGTTTCCTGATACCAACTGTCGGTGAGCTACTTTGATTCTAATGGGTTTTCCACTCCGCGAGGACAGCCTCCGGTCAGCCGCGTTACACACTGAAACTTAGCTTTTTTCGACAAGTTAAAAACGCTGAAAACTTTAAGACATGTTGTGTTATCTCAAGTTAGTGTGGTTAACATGTAACTGGCTCGGTGGTTAACCAAAAACCACATCTGAGTACACTTTGAAGAATTCAGTCCGAGTAACTCCGACCCAAGGTCAGTTTAGTTAAGCTAGCTCCCCCGATCAAGCATCCGGCTAAACCAAATCTAACTGAAATAGTTAATTGTTATAAAATAATAATTTAAAAGTGGCTTTTCACGCATTGTTTGTATTAAAGATAGAGGACAAAAAGAGACAGCAAAGTAAAAAAGAAAGAAAAAGAAACATTAAGTTTGCCAACGTTACTTTACGTATTATATATTATTCCTCCAATAAAAGGGCAGTGGTTCGGTCCACATTTGATCAGGTATGGTTGTACTGGGGTACATCTTACACTGGATGAATGGGTGTTTAAATGTGTAGCGTCGTGTTTTAGGTTACCACAGAAACCATACTTTTTTATGGATGTTTCATGATGCCAAAACTCTGGTTATTTCCTTGTGATCCTCTGCTGGTTAACACAATGGCTTGATCCTCTCTTAAACCTGTGGCTGCATGACTTCAAAGTGAGGCCTTTTTTTGTGTCTGCCATCTGCCAGCTGATTGTTGCACCCCCCCTTTTCTAATCTGAAACCCCATGTTATCACATGTAACTCAACCACATGTTTGCTCCTGTTGACAGCTTTGTTTATAGTGGTGTCAGTTAAACCTTTTAATGTTAAGATCTGTATTTGAGGAAAGTTTAAACCCCAGTGACCCCCACCTCAGAGGGTTTGTTTGGTTGTTTGTTGATACTGTAGGTGGGTAGATAACAGTGGCAACTGTGAAACCACAGATCAGAAGAGTTTTAATTTAAACCAGTGGTGTCAGATTCATTTTAGTTCATGGGCCATATACAGCTCAATCTGATCTCAAGTGATCTGGACTGGTAAAATTGCAGCATAATAACCTATAAACAACTTTTTCAGTGTAAAGAAGTTAATTCTGAAAACCCATATGCAAAACAAATGATGAACAGATCGCAGTATACTCAAATGTGTGCAAACTCAGCAGTATGTCTCAGTGTTTCCACATTCAGTCAGTCTACTACTCCCTTTCATTACAAGTGCATTTTTATCATAATTTTCCACTAAAGCTGAAGCGATTATAGAAGCAGGTTACATTTTGCGTGGCATTATAAACCATTTACAATCTGAAGTTTTGTCAGTGCCTCAGCAGCAGGTCTGGTAAAGATTATTTTACCGAAGCTGCTGGTTGACAGTATGCTTCACAATGTTTAATGTCTTTAAACATGGCCAGAGAAAGTATTCATTGTTATTTCAGAGAGCTGTATTCCAGACAGAGTAGAAAAGCCTTTGAGGCAGCATTTTATATGAAGTATCTACTCACTGTTTGATTGCTCCTGAAACCTGGCATCTCTTAGCCTTCACATGTGCATCAACATTAGGTGTGCAAAGTCATCTTGTGGGCCAGATTGGACCCTTTGGTGGACCGGTTCTGGCCCCCGGGCCATGCGTTTGACACCTCTGATTTAAATCTTTCTTGCTGATTTGAATTTGAAATTTAGATATTCCTCATTTGGCTGGGAACCTCCCTAAAGAACATACAGCCAAGTGGTATCTTTTATCTTTAGTTTGGCAACCACTGAAGTAGAGCATTAGAGCCTTTCACAGCTATATTGGTATTGGAGTATATGTTGTCTAGTATGCACGATCATTTTTTAATTTTTTAAAACATTTTTTACAGAACATAAAACAGAAAAAGAGGCTTGGAGTGATTTATATTCATTGAATTGCCAATGAAGTTTACTGTCCCAGTGCACTCAGGCTATTTCTGACAATAAAGTTAATGGTTTAACTGTAAAATATCCTGTTTTGATAACCATATTTGAGGGACAATTACGTTGTATAGGTTTAAATAGATAGATAGATAGAAAATTGGCGGAAATCTTAATATTGGGATTTTTTTTACTCCCTAATATTGGTATTGACTTTGACCCTAAAAATCCAGTATCGGTCAGGCTCTACACTATTTTTTTAACCTTTAATTTAACCATTATTTAACCAGAATGTGTGTTTTTTGTTTCTGTTTCATTTAAAGCATTTTTAAAACTTGGTTTGTTCAACAAGGCTACAAATGTAGAAAGATTGCTAACACAAGTTCATCAAAACCATATGATAAAGTTAATAACCATCAATCTGAAGTATATATGAGTATTTATTTACCACTGTTGTTTGTTAACTGTAGGAGATGCATGTCTTAATTTCATGCATATGGGTGTGACTTCTTTGGAATTTACACTGAAACCAGCCGATCATTCCTCCCACTCTAAACAATGACGTGAAACTTTAGCTACAAGATCCTCTGTTGGCTTCGTTCAGCGTCATGCCATTGCAGTTATTGAAATGTTTTGAGATTTTGATGGGAAGCCACAGAGTCATGGTCAGAGCAATGACATTCCTGTGTGCTGATTAGTGAGAAACTGTATGCAATGAAGGGTTAGTGCTTTGTTTAGGATCATCCAGCACATCTCTCCTCGTAAAAGCTGGGGCATTGAGTGTAGTATAAGGTGTGTTGTTTAGCCTTCTTTTGTCCCATGATTCAACATTGTTTTGTATACTTGTTTGGGCTCATTACCATCTTAATAGCATCATGGCCTCGTCATTTACGCGCTGTTCCACTTCAGCAGACAAGAACAGTATCTGCCAGACTCGTAGCATTCTTTTAACATGGCTTAGTAATACACAATAATGCGCTAGCCTCTCTTAAATGGCAAAATAACAAATAGGGTCTTTCTGCTCCATTTTCTTTGCCCTATTTGTCCATGAGGCACCACATGGAATATACAATACTGACAAAAGAAATACAATTGTAAGAGAGAGATCTGAGACCCTTGAAATTGCGGTCAGCGTTGAGGATTCAGAATGTCTAAAAGTGCAGAGGATATTCATCCCGCCTTCACTTCACGAAACAATTTTGATGCAAGGAAAGCAGAAGGAGACATTTGGGGAATGTTTGTACACAGTGTGAAAATGCATCTTTGATGGGGCCTCCTTTTTGTAATTCTTTGTGCTGATGTTATTTGATATGACAGTGTCTGCTGTGGGGTTGGCTATTGCTTTGAACAATCACATCAGATGCTGTTACGCACACTAAACACTGCTCCATGCAAAGGCTGACACATGACAGGAGCTCTGCTTACAAGATATTCAACGTATTTTCAAAGTTAACCAACACAGTTACATGGTAAGACAATATGCTCGCTGCCCAAGCCGTGTGTCGGCCAAAAAGATGCCCTTGAACACACCAAAAAGACTACAGTCAATGACCAACTAGCATGTGTGTGAGCTGAAATAACTCTCCAACAGGTGGCAGAAGTCTGTATTCCGCATTCAGAGAGGGAAACCAGAAGATTGACCTTCACGGATTTGAGATGCCAGTTAGCCAACATGACCTGATGTTGAAAGAATAAATTCTACTCATATTGCGCTAGTGAACAATAATATGAACAGCTATGAACCATTTCTGCGAAAGAGCTTGATTTCACGCCCTCTTTTCGTATGTTTGTTGTCCTCACTTCCGTTTCTTTTCAGCACTGAGCTAAACTACCAATCAGGGAGATTTCTCTCAACAATGTGTTCCGATTTCAATTCAAATTGCGGCCAAAAAAGCCACCGTCAAGGGCTGACGAGTGCCAACGGTGCGGAACAAACCACAAAAACTAGGACGACAGACTAGGGCTGGGCATTATATTGACATTATATCAACATCATGATATTAGACTCAATATAATCCTAGCTTTTGGATATGTTAATATCACAAGTGTTGTCTTTTCCTGGGTTTAAAGGTTGCATTACAGTAAAGTAATGTAATTTTTTGAAAAAAACAAAATCCAAGGCAACTCTTCTCTGGTTCTCTGTTTTCAAGATGTACTACACTTCCTGACCAAAGAGCACCTTCCTGGATACCATGATACTGCAACCCACATGAGCACTTCATCTGCTGTTGTCTTAATGTAATTTTTTATTCACTAGACTGTTGTAGCTTTTGTATTTTTTGCCTTTACCCATTTAGTCATAAGGTTGCATCGGCAGTGGAGGAGGAAAAGAGGATACGCACATGCAGATGAGATTCTCCGTCCAATTTACAATTTTTCCCCCCAATACCATAGAGAAGAGTTTTCTCTGTGGTACAGTTTCACCGCTGCAACCTTATTTCGTCATTATATCCACACCACTGATTATTATTGATCAAAAGTCTCATTGTATAAATATAATTATCTATCTTTTGCGAATGCAGGAAAAGTCAACCCCGCATTATCATTTGAATATTGACTTTGAGGTATTTGGTCATTGACCGACAGTCAGCCTGGTGTGTCAGTGCCCTCACACCTATAATCAAAGAGCATGTCCAAGAACTATTACATGTTTGTCAGTCATTAGACACTGTGGTTAGCCCTGGCTGGCATGTCTGTCCACTTCTCCCTTTTAGTAATAGACACTGCTTGATTTAGTCCGTTCTCTATATATGTTTGAGTCCTTGTTTAGGACCTGAACAGTCACTATCATGCTGCAGGACCTGTCCTGGTGCCCCCTCCACTCCTGGCTTTTTGGATCAAAAGTGAAGCCACTGACCTCAGACAAACAGAAACCTAATGAACCTGTGAGCAGGCGCAGAGCGCAGTTACCTGATAAGCCTACAACCAAAGGCCCTGGCCAGGAACTGGTTGCTTGGTTACCTTTTTGAAAACAGACACGCAGATCCAGGGAGTGTACTTATGTGAGTGTGTGCTCTGGTTGCTCTACAAAACTACCCTCCCCCTCGCTTGCATGTATGTATTAGGTCGTCTTTTACAACAGGAAAAAAGCTGCAATTTTCACACAGGAGGTGTTGAAGTTGTATCAAATACCTTGATTGCAAAAGAGGTTTGATCAGTAAATCTTGGCCGAACTGTTGTCACTCTTACACCTATGTGTGTGTATTGATGAGGTGTTTTGGTAGAAGTAGTTGAGGCATGTACACCACACCCTGAGCCATTGTCATTGGCCTCACGCAGACAGTTATGACTTGAGGTCATATTCACTTGTCATGACCCAGCAGTCCGATGCCCCTTCTTGCCTCCTGTAGATGGAAACATGTTGCAGCCACAAATTCACCTCCAAGCAAGCAGCCACCCACTCTGCCCGGAGTCCCCCTGTCCTTGGAAATGAAGCAGGAACACGTGGAATCAGATTACACTCCAGGGACACTGTTTTGTCCTCCACAATTTGACGATGGGGACGACTGCGCATGAATATTCACAGCCCAGGACGTTAATATTTTAGCATGCCAGTGCTGCACAAGCCCTGTGCCAACTCCTGTTCACATGAGAGTGTGAAACGCTGATCCCGCCTTTACCTCACCACGTTACCCGACCTCTTCCCACTTTCCCCCTTCCATTTCATATCTGAATTACTGAATGAACAAATTGCTGCCCGCCAGAGAATGAGTAAAAATGATTAATAGCAGTGCTTGTTTCTGGGTCCTGTTAATGGCTGTGCAGCCACTCTGTATTCAGAGCTCGTTCCTTTTTCACAGGTAGGGACAAAAACTGCCTTCTGGGCTGCTGCCAATGCATTCTTGTGAGACGAGATATTGGCAAGAGCATATGTGAACCCTTTGGTCATAATGTCAATGTTACATTGATGAATATTTCAAGTTTGTATGTCTTATAAGTTCAGTAACACTTTGACCACAGTATTGGTTTACTGACAGCTGCAGGGTCTCCAGAGGGATGCAAATTATGTGCTAAATTTTCCAATAAGTGTAGCCCTGGAGCAGTTTCGCCTTAATGACACAAATTAGTGGCTGATCAGTTCATAAAGGTCATGCCTTAGTGTGTCTTTTGGACCTAGGGGACCATGATAAATTGGGCGGCTTGATTACTTGCTCACTTTGCTTATTTTATCCAATCAGCTGTCTAAAACCCAAAGGTATTTAATTTACAACAAAATGTCAGTGAAGCATATGTTTATATTGTATACCAGCCCTAGTTGTATAACAGTTATTGGCAGAACTATCTATGTTTGTCATTCATAGAAAATCCATTGCGGTTGCAAGGTTAGAGACTCGGTAAGCAAGCATCAATATGCGGTGAGGGAGCAATGATTTACTGATCAATTAACCGTCTGCCATACTGTATTAAGGTATTCATTTGAATAGCGATTGTACAATCATTACTTAGCAAAGGTAACTAGGCATGACAGTCCCGTCAAGCTTTGGATTTATTATCATCCCGAAGTGGTGTGCATGGGGCTGTAGTTGGAGAGAGTGTCTAAAGAGTTTGGAGAGCAGAAGGAGTATCAGAATCAGAAATATTTTATCGATCCCAGAGGGGAAATTGTGATTGGTTACAGTCGATCCAAAATATAGAACAGAGAATTATAAGAACTAAGAATAAGAGTATGATATAGAAGTATGTAAATGTTGCTAAGCCAGCAGTCGCGGTAGTAACAGTGCCGAATTGAGGTCTGTGTAAAATGACACCAGATGTTGACATTGTTGTGCTACACGACATGTCTTATGACACAGATAGCTTAGATTGTTTACTTGTACTTTGACCTGGACACTGTAAACCCCCCTGCTCTGTAAAGTATGTCCTGTTGCTTTCTGTTGTCCATCAGTGTTAGGTGTTTTGTGTGTTTTTGTATGAATCCTGGCTGCAAACCAATATCCCTGTAATAGACAGCAAAGACACTGTGAACATTGAACCTCATTTGCTTCCGGAACGCTGGCATGCTATCCAAAATTGTTGCAGCTATATGCTGGCATTGTTTGGTCAGTGTAGAAAGCAACGCTGGCGTAATGGCGCATCTTCTTTACGGCAGCATTGCAGAATCTTTGTCTAAAAAGGGCCATTGTATCTGCTCTAATGTAAACTGCAAACGTTAGCGTGCCTACTTTACTAGCTTAATGTTATGATCTACAGCAGTGACCACGGATCATTAACTAACTACAGTACTGCTACAGTAGTTTGTGGGGTTACAGCCCTGTTTGTGACTAGCACAGCCGTCATGTAGTAGTTCCCCAAATTGTAGAATGCTGTCACATTTTGTGAAATGTCAGCAGCTCAGTTTTACTCTGCTGTTTGTTAGAAGTGAAACATACTATTTTAACACGCTAGGGTCTAGGTACCATGTCTTAAGGGTTACTTTTGGTTCCAAAGGTACCATACAGAAAGTGTTTGTTGGAAACAGAGCTTTACAGTTTTCCTAAGCATACTTAAAATACTGGCTCTAAATTCAAGCACAAGAACAATGCTGTTTATTTTTTGACATGTCTTCTACATGGATCATCAACTGTTGAGGGCAGTACATGTTTAAGACCCTTTCACAGGGTTCTTGTTTTCAAGCACATCTGCCAGAAACCTTCAAAGGTCAGATGGAGACAGTGTTCTTGGACCAACTCATGTTGTTAATGTTAGCTTAATTAATCAGCAGTCAGAGGCCAGAGATGAGAAGCCTGCTTTTGTCTGCCTCTGCCCGTCTCAGGACTCACTGTTCCAAAAACAATTTCAAGGAGTAAATATGTTTAGATTTCTCAAAGTGCGTGTTGGATAGAGATTGTTCTGAGCAGGAGACATTTCCTCTGCTATCCATGTGACCTATCAGGTAAAACAAGGTCGTTGCAGTGCTGATTTTTCCCCACTCTCTGGAGCCCATTGGTCATCATCGCTGTGTTGCACTGTTAGGGCGATAAACACACCCAAAGCACATTCATCACGTAGCCACTTGATGCCCAGCGCTGCGGCGCCCACAACGCCCTCTACTCCTAATGAGGAATAATGGGCCCTGTGACAAATAAGCTGTTCACTGTGATGATAATAAGGGTGTTCATGTTCCTCGTATCTCAAATGAACATCACCAGGATACATTTTTCTGTAGATTAACAGTGTAGAAGCAGAGAAATGGCTGCACACCAGGCAGTGAAGGGGATTTGAAGGATTTTGTTGCAAAATGCTGTATAATTATTTGGAAAATATGACACTGCATTTCAGTAAACTTTAAAAAGAAGAGGGTGCTGCACTTAAGACAAGTATTTTGTAAATATGCCTTGCAACTATGGTAAAAGAAACGTCTGGCATCCATTTTCCATGGTGATTATCACTGTTTTCAAACGGTGGATGTCTCTGACTGGATTTATCCTCTCAGACTGTAAACATTATAGCACACTGTTTACCTTCTTGAATAGAGGGAATGCCTATTTAAACTGATAAATGGAAAAACAAATATTCCTCAGCCAGTATCCAGGTATGTAAAGCATCACTCCACTTCTGCTTCTCCCCCTTATGACTGTGTTTTCTGGTTGTTTTTGCATAATATTCTCACGGCATCTGAGCTAGCCATGTCTGTGTGAGGATACACAGTGTGGCAGGCAGGTCCCCAGGGTGCTGCATCTGCAGGTGCTGGTGTGCAGTCTGCTCCTGCCTACCTGCTAGGCAGGTGTCAGCTCAGCTCTACTCATGCTTGAACCTCTGTTAGATTATCCTTTGTGCAGTGTTAAAGAATTGGGCTCGGTTGTAGGCTACACAGTGGAAAGAAACTCACGTTATTGTGTAAAAACAGACCTGTGGCAATTTATTCTGACAACAAATCTTTTGTTGCCACTTCTGACTTCCAATGGACGCCATCATTTGGAAGATAAGCATGATGTATTGTATTGTGCATGTCACATTATTATCAGCTAATGTCCAGGCATTGTCTAACACAGAGCTGAGTTGTGGGAAGATGATTGTATTTTGTCCTCCAGCAGTAAGCCCCACTCTCGCAGCTAAGAACATTAGAGTTAATTGTGTGTCTAATCTTGAAAAATATTATGGCTCAGAAAATAAGGGACATAAGCAGAAGGTTGGGTGAATTTTGGGGGGAGGCGGGGGTAAAGCAGCTGTTGAAGGAGCCATTTTTAGCACCTCTATCTCATTGAAAAACATTACACATTGTTGACGGCTCATATGGTGAAAAAGGCAAATAAGTGTTGTCTGTAGGAAGCCTCTGTCTTGATTCAGTCCCACTCGATTTTGCTCCCCGTGGTGTTGATCATTCAAGTCAGTCTTTGTCTGTCTTAGTCTGATGTTTAATCATCATGTCAAATTATATAGTTATGCTAATAACTCCTGTCCATAGAAAATAAGGGATTTGTTATGAAAAATGCCTGTTGCCATGCACAAAATTCGAGTCTGAACAATTTTTACACGGGTATGATTGCTTGTATTATAGATTTTAGAATTATATTAAAGCGGTTGTGTGGTGAAATGTTATGATGCAGGCCGAATCTTGTTAGGAGCGTTAAAGGAGTATTGATACAACGCAACACAGAATTAGACCCAGAAAATCCAATTTCTTGTATCATTTGTTGCCTCATAATCAAGCTGATGCTAAACTAAAGCCAAAGACTGCAGTGCAAATCCTCAGAATTTGGAGTGTGTAAAGAGGTCAGGTATTACATGTAGGTTTTAATGTTACACAGGCTGTGCATCTGTATATCTGTTGCAACATCTGCATGTTTTGTATGGCATCTGATGGAAATATATTTTAGTGTTGGATGTTACAAGATGCTGTTGATATGGTTGCAAATGTAGGGATATATGGATAAAGGAAAGCTACTGTATGTGCAAGCTGTAGCGTTTCTGCAAGATGTAACTAATCTGCTTTGTATATATGAATGCAAACAAACACTCAGTTTCATGAAAGAACATTACATGAGATTAGATCAGATGAAAGCTCGCCGCATGGGGGAATCGGGTCATTGCTGTAAAGAGAATAGAAAGATATATCCCTCCGATCATAAATACATAAATACATAAAAATGTAAAATGTTAAGAATAGACATTTGGGTGAGAATATTTCTTTGAAGTCTCATGTTCACAGTTTCAGACTAGTCAGTCAGGCAAACCAAAGCCGTTTTCTCATATGAACTCCAAGCAAGGTAAAGTGAATCAAGTTTTCTTAGTCCCACTCCTGCTGGATTTCTGTCCATTACCGCCAACTCCAGCAGTGTGTGTTATACTTCCGCCTAGGGGGCAGAGGGGGCGGGGTGCTCGTGCCGGTTGATGAGGGCTGATAACATATGTAGAGAAGTCAGTTACGGTTGCAACACTAATATTTACAAAAAAATTAGGGCTGCCCCTTAATAGGCAACCAAACCTAAGTCAACCAGGAGGGTCATTAGTCGGCAAGATTTCATTCGTCGCTTAGTCACAGAAAAAAATAAAACATGACCTCATGTTTTCCAGGCAGTTAAAGATGCTTAAAGATTTGTACGGCCCCTAATTTCCAGGGCTGGTACCTGCAGTTATTCCACAGGCTAGTTAATAACATGTCGGGCAGGAAATCCAAAGTGTGGGATCATTTTGAGAAGGTGAAGGACGAACCCAAGGTGATATGTAAACTCATCTTCATTGGTCGACTACAAACATGACGTATCATCTGAAACATGGAAGTAGCTACATGCCCATTAACTATGTAGCACAATGCTAAAACTATTCTTTCTAAGACCTTCAACTTAAGCCATTGTGTTGCCCCGCCCAAAATATATAATTAGGTAATTAAATTTATATCGTAAAAATGTGGGAGACTAGTCAACTAATGGCCCTAAATGACGACTGTTGGTCGACTAGAAATTCTTAGTCAGGGGCAGCCCTACATAAAATGTATTAAGGTAGTTAAATTCCCCTAACTTGGTTGTGATTGGCCAGTGAGCCCACACCCTCTCATGCGCACCCTGAATGACGGCACTGATCAGATGTAGCGCTCTCAATTGTATGCCAACAAATCACATGACCCACAGTTAGTTTGTAAACATTTTGTTCCAACCCGCAGTTAAATGAAAACTGGCCCCTCCATCAAGATTTGTGTTGGGTCCTGTGGGACCCGCTGAATCCCAATCCCAATGCAGTCCTCTGGTGCGGACATTCAACAGGAGATTGTCTCTGTCAGAAGCGTTTTCACCTACTGGGAATACTCTGTTTGGTTTAGGGCAAGGGGTGATGTCTGGGTATAGATTGCAACAGGCAGGACACAATGCGGATTTCATCGTGGTCACATAGCCTGCTCGTAGTTTGGTCACAAACATCAGAGTCCTTTGCTGTCCTTCAATTTGTCTGACAATGTCAGCTTCAGCCCTTACCGACAGAAGTTCCTAGATTCCATTGTCTCTACAGTTAGTCATTTTGTTGCCCTTCCTGTAAATGATCCTTGCTCTTCTCCCACGGATGCTGCGTGATAGAGACGTCATCCACATGCCCACACGCTTGCTGTGAATTCCCCCAGACAATTACCTGCTCTATTCACACATGGGCTCAGTCGGACTTTCCACTGACTTTGTTCCGGGGAGCTGGCAAGGTAAAGTGTGTTTAATGTCTGATCCAACTGACTCAGACGTTTGCAGTCTCACATACAGCCCCTCCAGTTAATTTCTAGATATTTCAGGTTTGCAGTGCATGTGTGAAAGAGGCTCAAGTGTCAGCCGGTGTGCCAGGAGAATTGAGTTTGAGTGGTGTCCAAATGTATATTGTAGTGGGAATTTGAACAGGTCTTCACTACATTCAGCTTCCTTTTTACTTATTAGTTTTACAACCAGGTGTCCAAACGATCATGGCTGTCTGCCACCTCCCCTCTCTTCCTTTAACACGCATTAAAATGATCTTTTCCTGAAGTCATTACCCCTGGATCGTTGTTGGATCTATAGGTATGATGACCGGGGCATCTGCTACAGTTGGGTATAGAAAAGGCTCAGTGCCTGAGCCAGAGCAAGGTCAGTAAGCCAAAGCAGACATTTAATTACTGTAGTGCATCTCGCCGCCATGCAGGGAAATCGGCAGCTGGCCCAGCGGCCCTCCAGAGAGATGAGATTGAACTGAAAATAGCTCTGTGACTGGCTGGTTTATGATGGTCAAAATGCACATTACTGCACAACCTTAATCACAAGTGCTGCTGTTTTAATAAGCAGGCACACAGGGGCAGCCAGGCTGCAGTTGTTGCTGGTAAGTTCCTGAGGAACCAGCTGTTAAGTGTCTTAATGGAGCCCATGTATAATTCATGGGTACACACAGAGCTGCGTGGCTGGCTGGCTGTCTTTCTCAGAGTGGCCGATAATTGGAAGGAGAAGAGTAAACCCCATCACATCTTTAGTCACACTGGCACCCACAGCACCCAACTCTCTTCTCTCTAAAGTAAACATCATCTCTACATTTAATCCCTCTGTGACAGGACATCTATCTGATGAGAGTAAAGGGATGATTTATCAGCGACAGCTAGAGCTCTAGATTAATGACCTGTGGACATAAAAAGAGCCTGTGACTGCCCACAGTGTCACCCAGCATTTTATCAACTTAGAAGTCTCTTAGTTCTAAGTGCTATTAATCAGCCCTTAACATGTTGGGGAGTACTGTAACATCCCGAGAGCTTAAAAGACCTTGTCAAAAGGAAAGGTGAATTCTGCTGGACATGAAAAGTCCCTGATAATCCCTCTGCTGTAAGATAAAGTGTGGGAAAAATTAGCTGGATACCCTTGACCTGGATCTAAGTGAACAGAAATTAATGTCAGACCCTGTAGGATGTTTTTATCACGCTGGACAAGAATTCTTGGACTGCTGTCAATACAAACTCTAAACATCATCACAGCACAGCACGACATACCCTTTACCCACCAAAATTAGTGGACAGTGTTTTCTTGAGGATTTTTACGAGGATATCATGCATGCATACCCTTATTGTGATTGCCCTCCGGTAGATGGAGACATGAAATACAATACTTATCAATATATGTAATATTCATTCATTGTGCAAATTAAGAAAAAACACATTGGCTGATTCTGATAGGTCATTTCAAAGCTAATATTGGCCGATACTGATGACGTACCGATATTATCGTGCATCCCTAGTTCAAGAGGTTATTGAGTAATGACATGAAACCAAAAATTGTTACAACTGCCTTGAATCAGCCCTGCATATCGAGTCGCAGAGACAAGACAAATCAAACCCTGGAGGAATTTAGATGAGAAAAAGCTGGTGTACATAAAGATACCATGTTGGGTGTGTGGGCAAAATAGCGGCCAAAACAAAGCTAAACGGTGAAAGAAGCAGAGTGTATCACAGCCTCCATAGTAGCGTTGAGTGTGATGTGAGTTTGGCAAGTGAGGAGAGAGAGACGGTTTGTCTGCATTCAGATCAGGCAGGTTAGCTGAACGTCAGGTTGGCAGTAAATCATGAATGTTCAGTGTGAGCCACAGTTTGTCAGAACCACAAGACCAATGACAGCACATAGTCAAATTTTCTCGTGTGTTTTGCATCATCTGATAAGCTCTTCTGATCAGCCCTCAAACTCTTTAGAATGAATGTTCACTGATAACAATTGGCAATAGACTCTTTTTCTGATTTCATATAAATCAGAGCCGTATACTCTGTAGTAGGGGAGTATGCCTTTTTTTTTTTTTTACTGGGGTATACCTGTCGATGTCCCACATTCAGCGGAAAACAGGATAGTAAACAATAGAAAGCAGCATGGAGGAGAGAGAAAATGTTCCTCCATCATTCTTCGTCTTCCTTTCAAGGTCGTTGCCAACTTATTTGGAATTATGTTCGGGTCCTGCTCAGACAGAGGCGGGCATGCTTACATGGTAACCCCAGATTCCCACGAACTCCCATGAGATTTCATGTTCCCTGTGTCAAGTGATCATGTCAACCCAAACCATATCTTTCCCAAACACTAACAAAGTGCTTTATGTGCCTAAACCTGACTGGACCTTAACCACAGCGTTTTCACACCATAAAACAGCGAGACAAAATATTTTGTGAGAGTTTTGCAAATCTAGGATTACCATCTAGCCAAGACTGATGCAGATGAACGAAATTTGTTGCGGCATGACATGCATCGTGCCAGAAAGGGGTGAAAATTAGCAAGACCACCCTGGTTGTCATATTTCCATCACTGCCGATTGGAGCTGGAGCCGATGAATACCCGTGACTAATACGGAGTCATCTGTCCCAAGATTTAATGCTGATTGTAACCTTTACCCTAAAAGCAAAAGCCAGATGTTAGAGAGTGGGTGTTAGTGTTTTGTTTGTTTTTTTTTGTCCATTTGGGAAAGGGGCTTTACTCTCAGGTCCTCTTTTCCAGACCGGTGCTATGCAGCATTTTCTCTTCCAGGATTCAGCATTTTCAACCAACATGAAATCTGTTTATATTTTCACATAGAAGCCACGTAAGGTGAACAGTCGTTATTGTGCTGTGCCTCAGCCACTTTCCCTAGATTATATACTTGTCAGCCTGATCCAGGATGCCCTATAAGCAGCATTTGGCTGCCTGTCCAGACTACTCAGGGGTCAGACCTTTTTAGATGTCATTAGAGCCATCAGGGAGTCAGCTTGTACGGCAGGTTTCGGGCAAAAGCACTTTACTACAGCCACTGAACACTCAGCAGCCAGACAACCTTGCTGAATCTCTTTAAGGTGTCAGGCTCTTTGTAAGTGCCTTTTTTTTTTAACTTCTTGCCACATATGTTAAAGTAAACAAGATATTGTTAGGATCATGGTATAGTCGTGCAATTTAAATCATAGGCATTCCTCCTGTCAGCCAGTTATTAAAGGAATATTTTACCTTGACTGATGTCATATTTTTCTTCTGACAACAAAGGTTAAACTTGATTTTCTTGTTTGTCCTGACAGATAGCATTTCCATTCCCTTTCCAAGGAGTGTGATGACTGAATATTCCCAGTTATATTTAGTAATTTAAAAGTATAATACTTAACATTTACCTGAAATCAAACCCCATTTTTGGTACCATTTATGGTCGATTTGTTTTTCTGAAATAGTTCAATTCAGTGTAATTACATTCTGTAATGATCTCTCTATTGACTTTATGCCTTCCAGGAACAAGTGGGTGCTCCATCTCTGTTGTTGTAGCCTTTACTTCCTGTGTATACATGTGGGAATGTGTTGTGTCATGTAGATTGACAAGTGCTGCTTGTGATCAGTTTGCGCCTACGTTATACAAATGACAACGTTTAGGAAAATAGAGACTTTCTTTTACAGCAGTTTGGCAAACATCGGCCGATTTCGACACTGTAGCACGGCACAGCTCTGGGATCAGCTGGTATAATAGTCACTGTGACTGGTCAGAATATGTGTGTATATGTGTTTAATTTTAACATCATAACAGAATGCTCATTTGGTTGGGCTTGGACTTACTGTGTTACAATTGCATTATACGTAATTATACTATCAATAAAATCTACGTTACATAGCTGACATAGCAACCTGTGTTGGTAAATCCGATTCTGTATGACCTCTTCATGACTTTAAGAAATGTAGGATAGGCTTTGTGAACCGATCAGAACCGCTTTTGACTTGTTTTTCTTACACCCAGCAAAACCAACCTAAAGTGAAAATGTAAAACATGTTATGGAACAAACAAACAAACAAACAAACAAACAAAAAAAGAGAAGGTCAGTATAGTTATTGTCAATATTGTTTCTGTCTTACTGTATTCAGAATGAGAGGCTTCACAGGGAAACCACGCAGCATGTAATCACAGCACAGTTTATCTCATTAAATCAGCCTCGTTGTTTACTGCTCACTCTCTTTACTTTTAGCTGTAGTAGAATCCAACCACGCTTGCTGTTACCACGGTTACCATGGGTATCACCAATTCAACCACAGCTGAAATCTTATACATATTATAATATTACAGCATCTTAAAAACAGCGCACCGCGACCTGTTGACAAAAAGCTTTGTTTCCCGTCGCCGTCTTCATTAGAAATAGATGAGGGAAGATGTTGCATGTGCGATTGCTTTTAACTTGGGTGGCTGGGCGCTGCGTTGCATCCGTGGCATCAGCTTTACTCTGCTGTGCATTACAAAATACCACAGCTTCTGCCCTCTGATTCAGAGGCAATTTCATGCTCTGGAGTCCAATTTAATGCGGGAGTAACATATACATGTACACTGTGCCTAATGTTTGTGTTCAGTTTGCAGTGATCAGCTCTCTAAGGGTTCTTAAAAAAGATATATATATACACATGCTTGGGTTGTTGAGATAGATCTAATTAGCCTACGAAGTCTATCAGGGTCAAAATAACAAACTCACTGCAGCACACAACACAACTCAGAGAATCTTGAATTCCCTTTGAATCTGAGCTCTGCGTCTTTAACGGGCTTACTGCCTGTATTTCTACACTTCCAGGCTTTCTGCTCTTCTTTGTGCGTCTGACAAGCCTCATCTTATGCACAGTTAAAGAACACAACATGAAGGAAAAAATACCATCATAATATGTCATGACCAAAAGTGAAGGATTTCCCCTTTGTGCAGGAGAGCAAAACTAGTGCAGCGGAGTTATTTTTAACATTCCCAATCGCATCTTGTCATTTAACATGGTGTGTAGACTAGACTGGTTGTTTTGAGCTTTCCCCTCATGTCTAGGCTGGGAGTGCGAGCTGGAGGCATGAATAAACTCAGCAGTCTCGGTTAAGCTGTAACAACAACTGACAGTCTTCGCCTGCAGCTTCCTACAGGGCTCAACACTCAGGTGCATTTACTACACCTACCTCCAAGAACCTCGGAGTGAAGGAGAGACTCCTGCCTCGAAACATCAGGCCTGTTTCACTGCCTGTGCAGAGAGAGAAAGAGAGGAGAGAAAAAAGGATTATCCGTCTTGTTATCTTTTAACAGCAGTCTTATCTTGATGTCCTGCTGTAGTGTCTCCCCCACACAGAGGACAGGAAGGGACTGTCTGTGTTGTTACACTTTTACAAAGACCTCATTCTGCCTGGACGGGAGTGCTTTGGACAGGATGAGAGGCTTTACAGAGAAGGGATGTTATAAATGCATTTGAAAGGGAATTGATGTTTTAGCAGTTATTACAAAGTACTTGGTCAATACACCATTTATGCCCTTGGGGAGCTTTCAGCTGCAATCAGATATCTTTTCACTGAAATAGGCTGTGTTGGTCCTTTTACCCTTTAAATAAAGTGTTCTGAATTGAATTTGACGGCATACTCTGGGCACCAAACACATAAAGGGCCGTGTATTTTCCACCAAAGTCCAGAAGACCACCATCATGCAATGTCCTTCAGGCAGGGGACCTAATTTTAGACCAGTGCCTGGAGGAAACGGCGTGAGCAAGACAGACTCATTGACTGCCTGCCAGCCAATCTAGCTGACAGCTTCACACATGCCTGTGCGCTACATGGAAAATAGGTTACTGTGTAAATCTACCATAGGCAGATAATGTATCTTCATCTGCAGCAGCCGAGCTCCTTTGTCCTCCATAAAACATGAGAAAATCAGCTGTAACGGAGGAAACTGAATCCCTCACAGCAATTTTTAACCAGCAAACTAACTCAGATTCAATGGAAATATGTCTTTTTCTTTTTTTTTTTTAATTTTTTTTTTTAAATCTTTGTAATAACCTTTTTCCACCAAAATTAAGCGACCAATGAAATCTTTCCAACTAACGACCTTTCTGGTTGACTAACCTTATTCGACTATTAGGGGGCGGCCCTACTTGATTTTGAACAATGTCTGAGCGCTGCTTGTACAGAGATGGAAGGTATTTTGTAATGGCCCGTTGTTGCATCGCACCGGCAGAGAGGTTAAAATTAGCACTTCCAGCAGGATGTCATATTTCCATCATTGCTGATCGGAGCTTGAGCCGACAAATATCGGTGATCACTGCATGCATTTGAGTCATTTGTACCTGGAGTGAATGCCAATTGTAACCTTTCCCATTAAATATAAAAGTCAGATGTTAGTGGGGGTTTTTTGTCTAGGGGGAAAGTAGGCTTAAGGTAATGTAGATGTCAGTGAATCAGTTTTAAGTTATTCAAAGCAGTGGTCAGACTTTTAGATATGCTGCACTCTATCTAAAGGAACAGGGGAGGAACCCAGGAATGTATTGGGAGGCGTTTGTGTTTGAATTCTTGATACTTCTATACTTGCCTCTGTCTGCAGTCTGGCCTCACACCTTAATCCTTTTAGTGGTTTGGCAGTGAGCCATAAAAGCCTCTACCTCTCCATAGGTGTTTACTTTACATACAGTTTGTATATGTGTGACTAGATTTACCACCTAAGCACCTTTTTGTTAAAACAATGTTAAGAAAAAAACCCCCCAGATATGCCAGAGTCAGTGATTAGTTTCAGATGCTATGAGGAAATCGTTTCTTATTGCTGAGAAAGGCATATCTGACTAAAGCTGCCCTGTTCGTTCTCACAGCCTTTATTTCAGTGGTGCAGTGAAACATTCAGCCCACCTCAGCCTGAGCAGATGAAACTGCTGAGCTCTGGAAATTCCAGAAATGTGAAATTGTTTCCCCTCCTGAGGAGTTTCTGAGTTTTTGTAAAAATTCCATCACTAATGACGTTGAACACCAGGCTTGTTAAAAGCTCCAGAAAAAAACTCTAATCCCTAATTTTGCCCTGTGTTTCAAGGGAAATGTTCTAGTTTGATTTTCACGCTCTATTGCTTAAAGCTGACTTCTCATGTGCTCACCTCTCTGACATAATTAAGCATGGTCGTGAGAAACCTTTGTTTGCCTCTGTATGCTCACACATTTTGCTTGTCTTCTGCAATGCAAATGAGTTTGTATGTTCCCTGAAATGTGAACCGTGTGGATCGACTCTCCAACACGTCCTACCCCACAGTTAAAACCACTCTGTGAGAGTCCATCATCAGTCTGAATGAAGTAGCTGCACTCTGCTGCACTTGTGTCTCAGTGTGTGATCAGCGATGCTGCCTCCTGATCACAGTTGGCATTGTGCCCTGGGGCCCGGACAAAGGCTGGGGCTGGGGCGCCGGCAGGGGCCTGGTCTGTATCAGACACTTTATTTGTTTTGGGGGATGGGGGGGATAGGATAGGCAGCGGCGTGGCTGCCTCCCCCTCAGTGAGGAGAAACTCCTGTGTCAGGAGAGAGAGAGACGCCCTGTGACTACACCCCACTGAGACATTTGGCTTTCATTTTTTTGCTTCACAGTGAACTTCTGGAAGCTGCGAACACAAATACATGCCTGTGAGAAGCATGATGTCTTTCAACAGCCGTACCCAGTCCACATCTGTTTTTTATTTTCGATCAGTCAAAACATTTAAACCACTGACAGGTGGCGTGAACAACATTGAACATCTTGCTACAATGCAATGTTCTGTTGGGAAACCTTGGGTTCTGAATGCCACCAGACACGCTCCACCCACCTGAACACCAGTGCAATCCAGCTACCCCTCCCCCTCATAGCAACAGTTCTCCCCAGTGGCAGTGGCCCCCCAGCAGGACAATGTGCCATGCCACACCACAAAAACTGCTCAGGAATGGCACGAGGAACATGACAGAGACCTCAAGGCATTGACCTGGCTTCCAAATCCCCCAAATTCCAGTCTGATCAAACATCTATGGGACATGCTGGTACCCCACCTCACAACCCACAGGACTCAAAAGATCTGAAGCCAACGCGTTGGTGCCAGACACTATAGGGCACCCCCCAGAGGTCCTGTGTTCATGCCTTGACAGGTCAGAGCCAAGTCTGATCCAAGGAGGGCCCACTGTAGATTGGGGGTACCACTGGGGTACCAGCACGTCCCTCAAATATTCAATCAGGTTGGGATTTGGGTATTTGGAGGCAATGTCGACACCTTGAGCTCTTTGTCCCATTCCTGGGGTCATTCCTCAGCAGTTTTCGTGGTGTGGCGTGGTGCATTGTCCTGCTCAGGGGGTACTGCCATCAACAAGTGCTGTTGCCATGAGGGGGTTTACTTGGTCTGCAACGGTGTTCGGCTGGGTGGGGTGTGTCAAATAGCATCCACATGAATGCCAGGACCCGAGGTTTTCCAGCAGAACACTGCACTGTAATTGTTTGTGCTACTCTTTGCTAGCACACGGTAAATATCCTTTGTTCTTTCAATAGCGGGTTGTGTTGTTAATGTGCTAAGTCCCTTACTAGTGTCTTGAAACTGTCCCGACAGTCTTTCTGTTTCCCCTTTTGCATGACGAATACAGACTACCACGGCCTGCTGGTACTGAGAATTATTTCCTCTCACGCAGGCGCAGAACATATATGCTGGTTGACTGTTGGCTCTAGTCTTTGCGGTGTGTTCAAGTGCCTCTTTTTGGCTGAGACACAGCCACTGTGGGGCGAGACAACAGTCGTCCTTCATTGGCACTAATTCTTTGATGTCAGTATTTGTGTGTCTGAGCCTTAATATGCATTCTGGTGATCTTGTAATAACTGGATGAAATAAAAATGTACTAAATGCACTATTTTGACATTGATTTGCCGGACCACCTAGGAGGTGGTCAGAAATGCATTTCATCACATCAGCAACACGTGGTTTCTGTGCATCTCTGATCCTCAGACATGTAAGCAGGTCTGATGTGTATGTGAAAAGTCAGATTGAAGTCTAATAAGCATATTTGGATGCAATCTAATGCTGATAGCAGATGTAGCAGGGACGATAATGTTGCTGGTGGGCAAATGCCTGACTGCTATCTCACCCCTCTGTTTTTACTTTGGCATACGCTGTCTCCATGAAACAGCGGCTGATGATTAATTGAAACCTCTACCTGATCCATCATCCCTCCTCCTGCCCCTGTAATGATGATGAAGTGGCAACAAAGACACAAATGTGTGTGTTTGTGAGGCATCTTTTCTGTTTTGCGCTATTTCTCAACTCATGCAAACTGCTTTCACGTGTTCACTAATTACTTGCAGGGAATTGCTTTGTTTTTTTTTTCCCCCTGCAAAGTGAGGAGGACATGATTTTGTAATTACTCCTTTGGCATCACTGAAGAAAACACTCCAGCTGTTTGATGTTTGTATCTCCTCTGTGTCACAACTGTACCTCCAGACAGGCTTTTTTTTTATATATAAACAATGCGCACCAATGTATCTCTGAACCAGCTCATATACAGCACTTCCATTTCCCTTTGCCTCCTTTCTGCTTTAATTTCCTCCTCACATGACTATGTTGGCACATTTTACTGTTTACTGTTATCATCGTGCTATCTGTGTGCTGTTCCTTGGACTGGCGTCTTGCCTATCGGCTTTACGGCACTGCCAGCCTCCATAATGTCACCATCTCCCTATGTCCCTGGGCTCCAACAAATCCTAAGGGACACAAGCCTTTTGTATGTGTGTGTTTTTCCACAGGTCTCTGAGACACCGGGGGGTCTTATCTGACTCTCCAGGGTTCTTAAGATAAATTTGCCTCCTCTCCCAGTGATGGGGGATGGGATGTATGGTTGGCCAGGACTGCTTTTTAGTGGGTTGCGTCTAGCTTTAGAGTAATTCATGGTGGCAGAGAGGTTACAAGAGCAGCATCTGCTTAAATACAGTGTCCTACACCTCGTTACATGCCAATGGTTTCTATAAATAAGAAGTAGTAATCCCAGGGCCATGACTTCAGAGCCCCTGTGATTAAGACTTTACCTTTTTCATTAACCAACCATTAAAGGGACAGTTAAAGAATATTATTTTTCCTCTTACATGCACTATACCCTTGTTGGCTGAGCTGTAATGTTAGCTCAGTGGTGCTAGAACAGCAATGTCTCTTTCAAGAAACCATGACCTGTTTTTTCAAGATAATCCACAGACTTTGTTGTGAGCAATTTCACGTAGGAACCATTTTCTTCCTACTGAGCTACATCCGCCAACTGCATCATCGTGCAAAAGAAGGCGTGCATCTACTTCTATCTCATCTAGCACCACCAAGCTAAGTAACCTTACAGCTCAGCCAGCAAGGAGGCCATTAATGTTTACATCTTGCACGAGCACGAGGCTCTCATCCATGAGTAGATGGGTGTATTCTTTTGGCGCTGGGAGCACCACATGTCAACTGCCTTCTTGTTCCATTATATTAGAGAGAAGGCAGACATCTCTACCGCCAATATCTTCAGCACTCGGCAACTCAAACCAACTCAAAAGTCATGGCCCTGGGATTTGTACTCCTTATTTATAGAGTGCATTAGCATTTTACAAGGTGTAGGACAGTGCATTTAAGCAGATGCTGCTCTCCTAACCTCTCTGCCACTATCAATTGCTCCAGAGCTAGACACAGACCACTACAAAGCCACTTGGCAACTCGCACCAAAACAATCCAGACTGATAAATAGCACTACAGGTAACAGAAGAAATACAATACATATTTTGATTTTGGGGGGAACTGTCCCTTTAAGGAACAAGCCACTGTGAATTCGCCTTCCCTCTCTCCCTCCCTTCCTCCTGCAGGTCCTTTATTACCTTAATTGCCACAACTGAGACATCAGTTTTTACCAACCTGATGGTGGGATCACAGATCTAATTTGATGTACATGAAATATGATATTAAATTGCCCCATTTAATGATTGGTTGCTGTGGACATTCACCGCTATGGCGTTAACCACATCCCCCATAGGCTCGTCTAAGAGCTGTCAAATGCTCAGGCGGTGGAGTAAAGTGCCTGTCATTCGTCACCCCTTCATCATTTAATGTTCAATTATGTCAAAACAGCCTCCAGGTCATCTGCACTGGGAATTGATGGCAGCTCTGTGTGGCAAGTGGAGCTTTCAGGCTGCATTACAGCACAATCAGTATGGTTCAACAGTCCCGGCCCTCTCTGCAACACTAAATAAACCACAGCCAAGCTTGCTCTCGGGGCACCCACATTGCTTCAAATTGAATAGTTCCAGCGGGGGCACTGGGGCGAGCATTCAGAGCCTTCTTTTTGAGCAGCGACCAAGTTATGAAGTTATCCTCCGCTGTGCCCGAAATAATTGATGTTCCTCGGCATGGTCACAGGGGATTGGCTTGACTGTTTTATGATGGGAAGAGCGTCTGTGCTGTTTAATTTGCTCGCTCCAGACTAGAGCCCCCCAGACTGCAATTTTACTATAATGAATGTTCATCCCACCATCATTGCCCATCCTGGAAATTGTACAACACTTTCCAAAAGCTCTGTCACTGTTGTTTTCTTTTTGTTTGTTTGTTCTTATGAGTGAGATGCTTTCTTTTCATTTGGTTGAAAATAATAATTTGTTTTGAAGATTGTTTACTCTGTATGAGTTTTTTTTATGGCAGGAAGCACTAAATTGAAAATATTTCCACTTGCAGTGTTGTTTATGAGTAAAAGATGTAAATTCAAGTTTGGATATCGTAATGGATATCGTAATTCTAGGATGCAGCTTCCCCTGCTGAACACACTCATACATTTCTATGTTTGTAGCTATTTAGCTGAAAAACTTCAGTATTAGAGCAATGCTTTCACTGCCGCTGAGGCTTACACCAGACTCAACGCAAGTTTACCTGCCTTCAGCAAACCTTAAAGAAGGTAAACAGAAGTAAATCCCAGTGTGGCGTCTTCCACCTCAAGCTTTTTCTTCTTGATGTTGTTGGGTTGTGCCTGAAATAGCAGCTGCCACCATGGTAAGACTTTGCTTTTCAGACTGTACTCCCCAGGATGCTCTTTGAGGTCAAAGGATGGAGAAAGAGGCTTATGATCCACTGTGGCCCCTGCTTAGGCTCTCAGGGTCTTTAGCTTGGTAGCACAAGGGTCAGGAGTTTCAGGGTTTATTGTTGTCTGCTGAAGCTGCTCCTTACCCTCACAGCTTAACAGCATGTCTGCCAAGAAGACCTCTGACAAAACACTTGCGTAAATGGTATCCATGTCACTGAGACTAATCTTTCGTGGCTGCAGACTAAAGCTATGGTAAACCGCTAAATGGGCCAAGTGATAGTAGCTTATGGCAGATGTATTGGTATGGGTGTACATGTTGGCTGATACGTAACTGCATCACAGGTTTGATGTAATTTAATAGCAGTCATCATGGTGTAAATGACAGAGCACTGACAAGTTGATGTTTCAACTGTTTGATATGTGTGTTGGTCACAAAGATCTAAGAGATAAAGATTGTTAATGTTTTGTATTCATGTTAGAAAAACGCCACTTTGCAACCCACCTCCACCCCAGCTCCTCCTTTCCATGCTGTGTCTGACTTGTCAATGTCATTTCTGTTTGTCATTGATGCTGCTCTGTTCTGTTCCTGGGGGTATTTGCTGCTGCTCTCCCTGCCTTAAGCTTTCTATGTAGGCGCATGGAAGGGCAGTGAGGTTTGCTCTCTCTGCCTCAGGCTTTTGTTGTTTGCACGTGGAAGGGCATAGAGGTGTGCTCTATCTGCCTTAAGGCTCTCATGTAGGCGCATGGAAGGGCAGAGGGTGTGCTCTCTTCACCTT
This sequence comes from Epinephelus lanceolatus, assembly GCF_041903045.1. Lineage (NCBI taxonomy): Eukaryota > Metazoa > Chordata > Actinopteri > Perciformes > Serranidae > Epinephelus > Epinephelus lanceolatus. Next base: position 19,717,803 of record NC_135744.1, on the reverse strand, counting down.
AGGCTTTCCACATAGAGGCGTGGAAGCGGTTTTCTGCGTAAGCCTAGGAAAGACAGAGAGGCCCCAGAATGGAGCCATACCTCCAAATATGATATTGCAAATGTGGTCCTGACTGAAATGTAGATAATAATGAAAAATGTCCATCACAAGTTATCAACACCCAAAGTATGGATGTCACGAAAACAAATACTTCAGTACCAGATTCTGAAAACAATTCTTCTGGACCTGACAGGGCAGCATATACGCTCAGAATTCTTCTAGTCTGCCTTTTAAAAGCCAAAAGAATAAGAAGAATGCCGTCACATCTTACATGTGTAAGAGCTAAAGAACAGCTACAATGGAACTGGACTTTGTTGACTTCCACAAATGCTTTTTAATGTCGAAGTAACGTTAACTTCCCTTTTCACGACTCTCCCTTGTGTCTCCACCTACTTAACCTCTTTCTCCCTCTCTGCCTGTCTACCTCTTTCTCTCTCTCTCTCTCTCTCTCTCTCTCATGCCGTCTCTTAAGCGCCACGGCAACCTTCTCCGAGGGATTGGTTGCCAGGAGACAGGATTCGCTCCCCATTGTATGCCGACAAAGGTGGAGGGGGTGGGTGGTGGGGATACAATCAGCAGGACCGGAGGATCAGAGAATTGGAGGCCTAGGGGACTGGCACTCCACAATCAGGGGTGTGTTGTAGAGGAGGGCAGGCAGGGAGGAATGGATGGAGAGGTGGGGTGGGCTGAGTGAGTGAATGGCAGTGGGGGGGATTGGGTGGAGCACGCTGACACCCTAAATTCCTCTTGTTCATTCCCAGTCTCCCAGTAACCACGCTGGGATGTGCTGTGTCAGACAGTGTGGTGGAGACTGGAGGGAAAGAGACACTCACAGAGACACAGGCAGCCATGAATAGTTATTAAGACAGACTTTTTAATTAGCCAGCGTGCCCTCCCCCACCGCTCGGCTCCCCTACTATGAGGACACACACACAGTAGGACACGTTATTACTCCAGCAGCAGACACTGGGCTCAAGGAAGTTGTGTGTGTCTGGTGTACATGCCCGACTGCATTTAACAAGTCGATTTTTCATAGTTTTCCTTAGACTGTAATGATGGTCTCTCTTATCAGCCGATTATATTACCTTGCAAGAAGAAGGCCAGTTTACTTTAGCTCTGGTGCCATTACTCTAAATAAAGACTGACGGCCACCCTATATAAGACAGTAATTATATTGAGCGCTCTCTCACCGCGGCAAAGACTTTGAGCTCAGTAAAGATCATTTCTGCTGTGAGTCACATGCTCCAGGGTTCTCACACACACACACACACACACACACACACACACACACACACACACACACACACACACACAGTAGGTACAGTGTGTGCGTTGATAGCTCATGGTTACTGATTAACACTGTGAGCTGCATGGTTACAGAGTTATTTGTGTTATTCCACTGTGAGAAGCTGGTGGTAGGGGATGATATTTCCAGCCAGAGATTTTGAAATCCCCCTCAATCAATCATCTAAATTGCTATATTCAGTTTACTGTCATGAGGACTATTATTTTTTAATTAGTCATCATAATATGCAATCTTGACCTGACTATCAGTTTCTCAGCCATCTTTTTACTAGGGATGTTCGTGATGAATAATTTCCCTGACAATTAAAGGTTCAGCATGTATCATTAAGGGCGATATATACTGGTAGAAATGGAATATAATAAGTTTCTTTTCTTTAGTTTATATTCACCTGAAAATTGTTGTGTTGTGTTGAGCTGTTTATATCTACATAGGGAGCAGGTTCTCATTTATGGAAATCACCATGTTGCACCTCCATGTTTCTACAGTATCCCAGAATAGACAAACCAAACAGTGGCTTCAGATAGGGCCATTCGTGTTTTCAAGTTGGCCAGAAAAACAATGATTTATAATGTGAAACTGCTTTTTTTTTAGTGTTTTCATGGGGTTAAATGACTGGGTCTGTTTGTGTAGGAGAGGAAGAGACCCAATAAAAACCTCTTACACGTCTGGATCTTAAGTTACCAGAGAAAAGAAGTGAGCACACGTTAGCAGGTGCTGGGCTAAGGGCCGGTCTCCAACATGCCAAACAGCGTGGGAGAAACACTGATTTGTAAACTGCTTTATTTAGTGCGTATACTGGTTTTAATCACTTGGGGTCTCATTTATGAAACAATGCATAGTATCCAAACTACAAATGTTCGTATGAACGAAAGCCAAAAATGGTGTGCGCCAAAAAATATTCAACAGTTTCTACAGTCAGGGTTCCACCTCACCATCTGCGTCACCAATGTACCCTTTCCAAAATATTCGTAAGCATGGGTCAAAGTTTCTCCCATCAAGTCTGGTTTTATACATCACAACTTGGCGTACGTCTCTTTCAGGCCTCGTTTTGTGCGTATGAGACCCCTGTCAGTTTGTTTTGGAAGGGAAGAGACCTCTACGGATAATTCGGCACCTGGTAAAAACCTCCTTAACAATGATCACTAAAGGAATTCTTACCAGAAGACGTTTCAGCTGGTTGCATTGTGTGTTCCTCCTCCTAGTCTGAAAGTTAAATCAATCAAATCTGATTAACAACACCCACACAGTCCTCATCATGCAGATGAGCTAGGTTTCAATGTTGTAATAATTAATACCTAAGGGTGTCCTGAAAACTTTAACTTTGATGGTGGCACACAAAGTAATAAATATTCAATGCTGTAGAGAAATACTGAAGATTGAAACCTAGTTTTCAAGAGGCTTTCAATTAAAATTGCTGGAGGAATTTGTGTGGATCAGCTCATACAAGTTTACACTTTCAAGTCTTTGTTATTTGTTTGGTGTTTATTCCTGATGTGTTGTTCAGATGGCAGCCACTGATTTGACGGGGCTTACCTGTTCATGTAATCTTATCTAATTTCCCTTCTTCCTGCCCTGTTTTATTGTCTTTTTATTAAGATTATTGTTTTTTACTGAGCTTGTTTGCCCATTACTGTGATTTATATTTCATGGAACAGATGCCATCTGGGTGCTTTCATGTGAAGTGTAAAAACGTGGCACCTTTAATTTTCTCACAAATGCCTTTATTGCTAAGGATGTTTATTATATATAATGTAAGGGCTGGGATATGTATTTATTGATGTTGCTAGATGGTTTTGTTACTAACTTGTGACAAATCTTACTTATTGTTTCTAACATTGAATATTCATGACTATATAAGCAACACGTTCACTAAAATAACATACATAGTTTTTATTTAAGAAACATTTCACACTCTAAAGAACTGGAAATATAAGAATACAGTGAGTGAGAAATCATTATGAAAAGTTCAAAAGCATAAATATAAAAATCTCTCTTTAGAAGTTCGATAACCAAAACGGATCAAACTTAAGCAGAAAATGTGTGCTTATGTAAGACCAGGATTTTCTTGGCATTGAACATCCACCTGCTTTGCTATAATTGTGTATTTACTGTCATTTTAAATAAACTATCCTAATTATCTCATTTGCATGTACCCCAGTTCCTCTGCACAGCGTTTTACGTGCAGTAGATGGATTAAACAGGTTTATTGGTTCCTGTCTGCTGACTGAATGTGGAATTAACCTTAGATTACACTCATGGCGTGTATGTTTCTCTGCCACGACACTGCTGTCACCTGAGCCTCCACACAAGCAGGTTTATAAGCAAACAAATCTGTTTGCCAGTGGAAGGGATGATATCCTGAATTGGCACTTTTTCCCGTTTGTGCAGTGCTGAATTGAAAAGGCCTCTGGCTGAACTGTAATTTAAACAAATGCTGCTGAAGGCCTCGGAGGTCTGTCATCGATTTAACAGGTCCATCAGACAGTGTCCCTTATTGCCCGTCTCTGATAAACTGTTCCAGCTGAATACTTTCTTTTTCCTCACAGAATGCAATTTTCTGCCCTTTCTAAGCAACTTTGAAAAATGCCCCGGATCCTTTAAGTGCTTGATGAATTGACACAGCTTTCCGTCATGCAGATGCCAAGCTTTGTATCCGTTCTGACAGTGACAGACACGTATCTCAGTTCTCTCTATATTGCTCCCTGTTTCTCTTGCTTCTGCTGAAGGCGATGGATCACTCCCATCAAGGGCGTCTGTCAAAATCTGTGGGCTGAAACGACCAGCTGCAGCACCGACGGATAGGGAATAAAACTATGCTTGTGCTTTGCAACCGTATCAAGTGCTTACAGGCTGTGGGCTTCAACAATAGTGGGTGTGACTGAGAATGTCACTCTCTATATGTGTGTGAGCCTCTGCGGTGTATTTTCATTCAGTTGTCTGCCGTAGCCCAGAGGGAAGTGAGTTCTGAGGCTGACACAGAACTGATGGACATGAGATGCGGCAGGAACCTCAACCTGTAGGTCACACCCTCCCTACCCTGAGGGCCAGGATGTAGAAAGTTCCCTCACACAAACAGCTTCTAACATCCTCTTTGTCTCATATCACAGTCACTACAACTTGATATTAGGGGTGTCAACGGTTAACCATTTATTGGTTAACCAACAAGGACATTTTTATTGCTTCTCTTGAGTTAAGTAGTGGTACTTGCACTGTGCTGTACCCCATTAAGAACAAAGCTTAATGCTACACTGATTAGCTAGCCTTGGCCACTCTGCACTTTGCCCGGAGTTATGGTGGCAGGAAGGCTTTTCTGCGGAAACACTGTGCCCACCCTCCGGTCTCCTCCCAGGTCTGAGTCACGTGGCTTAATTTTGCAAAACCCCTTTAGCACTGCTAACTATGTTATCACTGTTATCTCTGTTAGCACCGTTAGCAGCGTCAGCTTGGCTGGTGGTGCCTATTCATGTTAATTAACAATGCTAAAGGGGTTTTGCAGCACAAAATGAAGCTGCTTGCTCACTGGGGCTACCTGATGGAGACTGGAAGGTGGCCACCATGTTTCTGCAGCAGCGCCATCGCACCACCAAGAGTTGGGATGATGTTACTAACAGTATTCATGGAATGAGTGGTGCTGCAAGCTAGCTTCCACGCGACCCAGACGGGCCTCTAGGAAAGCAGCTCAGCCTTGTTTGCAGTTTTTTGTAGTCCATAATCCATGACATCATCACAATGTAAAATCTATGAGCCGAGTGGGAACTTGAAGGCAGAGCCAGCGGGAGAAGCACCACTGCACATATTCAGTAGGCTGCATAACGTGGAAGTAAACCCAGAAGTGCGAAACTTTTTTTGGCGTATGTGCCAGGCGAGCAATTCCATAGGACTGAAAAGGCGCCATCTTAGGATCCGGCATCTATTGACCTGGGTGGTGCACAGTGCAGAACAGCTAAGTAAAGCAAACCAGTCGAAACCGGAGGGTGGGTAGTGGGCACGATGCTTCTGCATGTTAAAGGGAAATTTCGGTTTATTTCAACCCGTCTCCTATCGTCCTCAATTAGTTTCAAGTCACTAGTGACATAGAAATAATAGTTAGCATGTTAGCCGTTAGCCTAGATACAGCCGTAGCGTCAGACCTGTTAAAACTTAATTGAACGGGCATCCTTTCAAGTGCAAAGTTAGTCCACTAAACAAGCTTTTTCTCCACAAAGACCGCCTCATATCGTTAGGATAAATGTCAGAGAACATATAGAAAACGACATGTAAACGTGTTGTCTTACCTTCCCGGTGTGGTGCCATGTTTGTTGTTTACCATTTAGCTAAGGCTGCAACCGGTCCCATTCCTTGCAACAGAGGTATTCCTCTTCTGTGGGCACTGGGGTACAGCATTCACAGGTAACGTTACACCACCGATCTCCAGAGCTAAAGCCTTCCAGCAGCCATTCCTCCTCTGTCGTCCTCTACCTGTTGCGCCTCTCTCTCTCTCCTCCTCCGTTCTTCAATTTCACGAAGCTCTTCGTCAGTGTATTCTGGCTCAAATAAATAAGGGCGGCCATCAAACTCTGCAAAATCAAATTCCTCCTCCACAAAGTCGAAGTCTGGCAAAAAGTCAGCCATTACTCTATAAATCTTTCATAAAATAAATGAATGAACTTTTCAGGCTACTGTCCGGTTCTGCCTTGCAGCTGCTGCTGCATGTTCTCGCGAGATTTCAGGCACGGTATGAGATCGCTGCTTGTTCTCGCGATATTTCGGCCACACTTTGGGAAGCAGAGGTAAACAGTAAACACACGGTAAGGTAAGACAACAACTCTGAAGACCACCTAAATGTGGAATGTTAGTATATAGGCTTTCCACATCGAGAGACGATGGCCGCCCTTATTTATTTGAGCCAGAATACACTGACAAAGAGCTTCGTGAAATTGAAGAACGGAGGAGGAGAGAGAGAGAGAGAGAGGCACAACAGGTAGAGGACGACAGCTCTGGAGCTCGGTGGTGTAACATTACCTGTGAATGCTGTACCCCAGTGCCCACAGAAGAGGAATACCTCTGTTGCAAGGAATGGGACCGGTTGCAGCCTTAGCTAAATGGTAAACAACAAACATGGCACCACACCGGGAAGGTAAGACAACACGTTTACATGTCATTTTCTATATGTTCTCTGACATTTATCCTAACGATATGAGTCGGTCTTTGTGGAGAAAAGGCTTGTTTAGTGGTCTAACTTTGCACTTGAAAGGATGCCCGTTCAATTAAGTTTTAACAGGTCTGACGTTACGGCTGTATCTAGGCTAACGGCTAACATGCTAACTATTATTTCTATGTCACTAGTGACTTGAAACAAATTTAGGACGATAGGAGACGGGTTGAAATAAACCAAAATTTCCCTTTAATGTGGCTCGCCGGCTGTCAGGAAAGCTAACAGACAAACAAACAAAATAAAAAATCGAGACATTTACATCACAAAATATTAAAATGTCACCACCTCTTAATGGATAGCACTTCGAAAAGAAGCATTAAAGCTCACTGAGTCAATAAAGCACTAGTCGTTTTTTTTTTTTTTTTTTTTTTTAAATTAACCAGTTAGCTAATGGTTTAAGGGTGTTGTGCTTTCAAAACCAAAAATTAACTGAAACTGTCTTGCTTTCATGAATATACTTTCACCTTCAACTTGCTCATCCTGTTTGTAGATTTGATTGAGACCTGTCAGGCTGGGTAGAAAACGGTATGTAGTCAGAGGGTGATTATAGCCTCAGTACAGTTATCTGCAAACAATACAACATGCATAATGCACCTTTAGATCCTTTGTGGTCGTGCAGATGCGTGTACTCTTGTTTGTTTGTCTTTTATGGGAACCTTGTAATCAAAATAGAAACCTTTCCAGGAAGAGAAGAGAGGTTAACAGAGTGTTAACAGTCGGCAGGTTTGGCTCCTGTTTCACCAATTATCTGCAAGTCGTCTCCATCTGCCAGCGAGTGTAAAAGCAGTGAAATGAGATGCAGATGTAGCAAAGAAAAATGCTACGGTTCTTGTGTTCTGAGATGGGAGTGAACGTTCTCTCCTTATTATCAGCAGAAAATTTCAGTTACACATGTTTGGTGTCATTTGCAGGACGTGATAAGTATTTGTCACACTGTTACACATTTGCAGCGCTTTTTAACAGCAACATATTGTGGTGATTTTTTTTTTTAAGCTGTTCTCCCCCCTGCTTGCTAACTGGAAGGTGGCAGGCTGTCAGGAGGATTTTAATGTGTCGAGGCAGCATGTGACAACTCCATTCTCTATGGACTGTGTTCTTGCCGCGGCTTAAATCTCTTATTGAATGGAGAATCTTAACCCAGTTGATGTCACCAGGAAATTATGTTTATTCGTTCTAAGAATAAATGCTTAGGAGTCTGCTCCAGTTTGGTGATGGGCTGCAGTTCCTTTTTTTTATTATTATCACCATTCCTTCAGCTAAGCTGTGTTCTGCTCTATTAGTGTCTTTTTTTTCTCCACTGTGTGATTTGCAATATGCATATTTTAAGAGTTACTTCTCAGATGAGATGTAGCCATATTTATTTCATGAGTGACACGTTCCCTGAATAAAAACATTTGACTGGCGGTTGAAAATGTTTCCGTAAAGCAAACAGTTTCATCAGCTCAGTTCTATAAGATGCAAGCAACAGAATTTTCCTCCAGCGGAAAGAAAAAATGTGAATTTAAAATCTGTAGTTATTTTTCACACTGTTAAAAATAAACATCACCAAAAAAGAAGTGAAAACCTGAGCCCGGCTGTGGCTGTGTGTGCTGGTGGTGTGTCGGTCTCTCAGAGCTTTCACTCATTTGGTCTCAGGATGAACACATTTTAATGAATAAGGAATATGCTTCAAAAACGTAAAGTGAAGGCCATTTTTGCCACCAAAGCTAGAGAGGAAAATGAGATCAAATTGCATGAAAAGAACTTGAGATGTAGATGAAAAATTGATGCCTGATGAGATCTTTCTGGAAATGTTGCGTGTAAAAAATCACAACGGGCTAATTAACAGAAGTTATAGCGTGCATCATTATGTCACTGAGTGGTTTTAATATTCATATTCAAAATGTCACCTCATATTGTCCTGAGCTGCGGCGGTAAATTAGAGAGGAAAAGTTATCTACCCTTGAGCAATCTGTAACACTCCATCACTCCCAAATGAGATGAAAAATGATTTATTAAGAAACGTTTTAGCGCATGCAGACTCAATGATCCTCGTGGTCCAAGGCTGGTACAGATTCAGGGAGTGTGCACTGTTGGAGGTTTTGAGCTTAACCAAGCATGCACCACCTATCAAAGCCTCATTCAGCGATGCTCTCAGCTCCCCAGTTGCCTTGGGTGGATGAGCCACTAGGTCTGAACTCAGGGTGTGTGCAGTTCTTGGAAAGTGATAAAAAAGTGTTGAAGTCAGGTTCCTCAAAAAAGGCCTGAGGTTTAAAGGTGTTAAAAACTTGTCACTTAACTTTGCAAAAGTCTTGAATATGTGCTCTTGCCTGAAGTAGGTACTTACGTGAGTTATAAAATATTTTTATAGCTGATTGCAGGCTGTTGGGAGAAGTTACTTATAAACTAAAAGTGGGATTGTTGCGACAGCAGGTTGTCCTTTTTTATAGAGTTGTAGTCTGCACCATCAGGCCTGCAGCAAACACGCACTGTCACTGCTGCCATACATTAGCTAGGATGCTCATCATCTCATATGCATCTCATTAGCAAAAACAGGTGTGGAATTGCATCAAATGTGACATTAAAACACTGCAGAAACCCTGATGTAAATGTAAACTAGTCTAGTTCTTTTTGTGTATGTTGCGGTGCATTAATTTCCTCCCTTTGTGTGTCTCCGTCCAGGTTTGGCCTCTGGTCTCGAGATCACAACCACCGGGCCGACCTCCATAGAGAAGGCCAGCGGTCAGAGTGTAAAGCTGGACTGCCAGTTCACTCTGGCCCCTGAAGATTCTGGACCGCTTGATATCGAATGGAGCTTGCTGGCCTCCGACAACCAGAATGAAGACAAAGTGGTACGTGTCGACGTTCCCCACAAACATTCAAAATACAGTTTGATTTCAAAGATGGCACATGAAAGTAACGTCGGCAGTTATGTGTTCTCTGATCGGCTCTTACATAGCGCGGTTGTCTTATCTATGTTCAGAGAAGTTCAGCTTTGTTCTCGCTTTTTTCCTAGGTAGTTGATTGGATCTTTTCCAAGCTGGTCTTCCGTACATCGCTTCCTCAATAATACCTCAAAAACAGAAATGAATGTTTAACTTATTTCATTTGTGTAAAGCCTTTAAAAGTCCCTCATTCGTCAGTAGTGTGTGTAGTTTTGCAGTTTGCATTGGTACGATGTACAAGAGGTGAAATACATACAGGCTCTATTATAGGTGTGTATTTCCTAGGAAGTATACAGTACACAAGACATGTAATTTGAGCCACGTGCAGTTCTACTGAGCATGAGTTGTCTGCAGTGTTCTCACAGACACATGGTGGGAGCTCTCTTTATCCCAGGCAGTGTCTTTCCTTTCCAGCATGGCCCTCAGCCATGGAGAGAGAGCGCTACACAACTCTACAGGATCTCCACATGCCCTTGGGACTTTCACAGCCACAGAGACAGATTCTTGTTACAGATCGAGGCTACAGAGGTGGTATCCTCTCCTGTGGCTCTCTCCTCTCCCACCTCCCATCTGTCACAAAGCCTTCTCATCCTTCTCCTCCACTCTCTGTTTTCCTCTGTATCCTGTGGCTTTAGTGGGGTTTTTTTTGGCCTGAATGTTAGAAATAGGTCACAGGCTCATCATTTTGCTTCTCTGTCGTCGTCCACTCACTGTCCCTCTCTGTCCACTGACCCAACCAGTCCTCCTCTCACTCTGTACTCCTGCTTCTGGTCGCTGCTTTTTCAGTGTCTGGACTTGTGCCATTATGGAGACACTAATTATCCCCATCTATTTGTTTTTGACCTACTTTGTTTTCACTCTGAGCCATTAGCTGGAGTAGAGAAGGAAAAGGAGGTGGAGTTAAATGGTCTATCTTTATTGTTATTCTCAATATATCAATGGTTCATATGATGAAATATTAAAGGAGCAGTTTGCAGGATTGTGCCGGACATTTTCCTCTACTTATAGCTTAACAAATTACATGCAACATTATTATTTTTCCTACTCACCGTTGGTTTAAGACACTGAATCTCCCGATATAACATTTTGGTTGAATATCAGAATATCAGAAGTTAGAGGAGTGAGATACCCCTTTAGGCAAGTAACGTTACGTCATGTTTTATCTCGTCATTGTTTACATACACCATATGTTTTGTCTGTTGATCCCTTTATTCTCAAAAATCGAAAATATTTATTCGCAACTACATAATGTTATCCTCATCGTCTTTCTCTTTGCTGCTTGCCAACTGCCTGCCGCTGTTTGACAGTGACACAGACTTTCAAAATAAAAGCATATCCTGAAGCTGAAGATATTAATCGATGTTTCACTTTGATCGTCGATCATTGAATCGATTTATCAGTCCAGATCAATGGATTATTGCAGATTACAGCTGAAACTTCTTCCACATGCCAAGCGTGAACTCCTAGTAGAGCTTAGATTCTCTGCCCGAGCCCGAAAGGGTCAGGCCGTAATTCCCCGCCTCTATCCTCGGGCTTGGACGGCTAGGACCTAGGTGACGGCGCCACTGGTCGCGCACATGTGAGTTGTTGACGGTGACAACATGTGGGTCGGCTTCGTCGAGTGTACCAAGTGCAGCACAATGCTGGTATATGACAGCAAAAAGACGAGGACATGAAGAAGGCTTGCCATGGAAAGAAAGATGAGAGTCAGTCTTCAATGTCCATGTCGTATCCTTAAAAAGAATGACAGGTTTAAACCGGGCTCGGGCTCATAATTACAGTTAAAGGGACAGGCTGGGCTCGGACAGAACATGCACAGGCTCGGGTTGGGCTTGGGCTGGATTTTTTGGGCCCGATCTAAGCTCTAACTGCTAGACGTTCAGAAGGTTTTACCAGGAGCTGAATTATCTACAAAGATCTCTTCCTCTCCGAAACTAAAAGATCTGGTGTATTTAAACTGGTTTAAACACTGAATAAAGCAGTTTCATGTTATAAGTTGGTGTTTCTCTGACACTAGGTGTTTGGTTGGTCCATTCTCGGACGAGGACCCGCTCCTATGTAGATAGAAACAGCTCATTCTAAGGCATGGAAAACACAAAGAATTTTATTTTCCGGTGATTATAAACCAAAAAAACATTCTTATTACATCATATTCCATTTCTGCCAATATATCCCCCTAAATCCTCCACTGGACTGTTAATTTCACTGCTTTTTAAATGTCCTTATTTTTTACTGTTTCTCAGTAAAGCTAAAAGGGAGCACAGAATTTAGTGTGGGTGGTTCCCCAGTCGGGCCTCTTCTTCTCCATGTCTGAATGCAGCTGTAGAAATATATCAAATGTTCCCATATTGCATCAGGTTCCACTGTTTATTTTCTTTATTACATGCCGTTTTTGCTGAGGTCTATCTGCACACCCATTAATGCTGCCAAACCTTTGCAGGAATTTAAACCGTGCAGACATCTCTCTCTTAACGTATTTGTTCTCCTTGACCTATCAGATCTCGCTCGCTATACACACACACACACACGCACGCTCACATTCATATAGCCTTTAACCAATATGAAGTCATGCTCTGAGTAAATTCTTTGTAATTAGCGGCATATTAGCTCCACGGGGCTGCTTTAATATATGTGACAGTGTTAAATGGGATTAGGCCGATCTGCAAGGACCAAAGCTACTAGGTCAGGCAAGGAGACAAGAATGAGGACTAAACTTTATAGCCAGAGGCTCCCAGATGCTCAGAAACCATGGTGAACCTTTGCTCATGTGGCTAGAGCCAATGAATCCAGGCCGCTCTTAAAGGAACAGCCATTATCAGATAAAACTTTTAAGTGCAGGATCAGTCCACAGGATCATATAACTGGACGCTTGAAGCCCTAGTTTTGCAAGCGCGGAGATGGGTTGTGTGGAAATAACCCTTCACTTTAAGAGCTTTGTTCATATATTTATGAACCATATATTCCAGTTTCTTTGCAATCAGAGGTAACGCCACAGCGTTATCTATTCAATCCCATGTGTGGTGGATAATGATGGCCTCCTTCATTTGACATATCCCACATATCATCAGGGTCTTTTTGAGGGTGGTGAAGCATAGCTAATGCATGTTGCTTTGTTGGGCTTGAATGAGAGATGCCAGGCATGCCTACAGTAACAGTCATTAGCATTTGGCTCTCATTGCCTGGCTACAGATTAGCTGAAAGGAGGGTACGCCCTGAGCGTTTGCCACCACTGTGAGAACAATGAGGAAAACAATTATGAAAACTGGTTATGAATGGCGTGAATAGGGGAGGAATTTGCTCGGCAAATTCAAAATACATAGCTTTATCCCATATCACACAAACTGTCTCTTTGGTCCTTGAGCGCAGGAGCAGAGCCTTTTGTTTACTGAATTTATTGTGACAGGAATTTGTACATGTTGACAAAGTACCGGAGGATTTGGACGTAAAGCTGTGACTCTCTGGTGAAAATTGCATTGTTTGTTTGCGTATCAGTGATGATCGTGAATGCTAATGCCTACGTTTTGTCACATCCTCTATAGTGATGGACTAAGAGTCTCATCCTACTCTCTAATGTGCTATGTGTGAGCTCAGTCCTGCGTGTTCTTTAATGAAGCAATAGGAGAAGATATTCGGTCTCAGTTAATGTAGTTTATTGAGGAGTAAAGGAATAAAATTACAGAGCTCTGGGTCTCAACTTCACGTCCCTGACGAACAACAAAGGTGTGTCAGTTCACGAAGTCTGACCTCCTGTCCTTTCCCTGACCCAGTATATTTGAGCGTAACAGAGTGTCATTGTGCACGCAAGGCGTTGTCCTCTTCTCATTGGCAGTTCCACTTCCTCCTTCACCACACCACACCCCTGCCTCGTGTTAATCTGACTCCTTCCCGCTGGCGGTAGGGGCGTGGTTCCTGTTTTGAAAGACGAGAACAACACAACTCCCTACACGTGCTGTACCTTACTATCTGTATATCACTTTCTATTCTTTTTACCATATATGAGACTAATTATCTAAGCATTGCGGTATGTGCTCCTCAGACTTCATGTCTCTTCCTCTCCTGTACTTCTCCACTTCTGCAAAGCAAACACATTCAGATCAGCTGAAATCATCTCAGTATTCTCATTGTTCACACATCTAAAACTTATATAGTGAAACACAACTTATAGTAAAACACATAACATCATTCTATTCCCAACAATAGCCTCGATATTAAAGGACACCTGGTCCATTTTCAGGTAGTGATTCAGCTTTAACCTTGTGAGGCAGTTGTGAGCTGTTCCTGTGAAAGCATGCAGCAGCAGCACTTGGAGTCATTGAAGTTAAAAGCCTCTGTGGGAGCGCAAAGACACGATGCCGTGCTCCCCGAGCTCTGCAGGTTGTTTAGAGTACACAGGTATCGCAGCCCCATGCTTTGCCTCTCAAATGATCCGCACCTCTTCCAGCATCACATGACGATGACCTCATCTTTACATGTGTCTGATGAAGCCTGGCCAATAGAGGTCTGTTACCTCTGCAGCATGATCCGTCCACTGAGAGCGGCCAGGCCAGGTGGCAGTTGTATCATTGAATGTCCTACCTGTTACGAAACGCAGCACACAGACAGTGGTGCTCTGCTGTCCTTTCCAGCCCCCGCCAGCTTGTCTAATCATTTGCCCTTTTCATTTTCATTCCCCGGGCTCTTTATGGGATTTTTTTTTTTTTCATTGGATCATGATTCTCAAGGTTATTGTGCAGTTCAGATGTTTTCGCTAGTGGTGTGCATGTGTGTAAGCATTCCCATCTGTGTGCCTGTGAAGTGGCTCAAGTGAGAGTTCTTGTCTGGCTGAGCTCGGGGCAATTTAATTTCCTCTCCTCCGTGGTCTCATCTCGCATATTGCTGTTATTACTGCTGATGTTCTGATCCCCGGTGAAGTTAGAAGGATATGTTTCCCTCCCGTGAGTGCCAGGTGGAATTCTAACCACATTATCTGTTTACATGGCTAATATGTACAAGATGAACATGGCGACCGTTGTTGAGCACGCCTGCAGTGCGGCTCCAGGAACTCGCTTGCAGTCGTAGCAGAGAGGCAACTTGCTGCAGACACACCACAACATCCCTGACTCTCTTTGTTTTGCTCCTCTCGTGCTTCCTTTAAGTGCTCTGTCTCCTCTGATGGGTTCATTATTCTTCCTCTCCTCCTCCCATGCTTAGTTTTTCCCCTCTCCTCCTCTCTACCCAGGGGTATTGCTGTGCGTACGCCTTGCGTTGATCATGGCACAGAAAAGCCTGTTGATGACTGTCTCCATGGAAATGTAGAAGAATATGCCAGTGTGTGTGAAAGAGAATGAGAACTCTTTTCATTGTTGTTTGCCTTTCTCGTAGCCTCCTTGTTCTTTTCCTTGTGTTTTTGTTTTCACCCTCCTCCATCAGCGCAGCTACTAGCTAAGAGGCTTCTTGTTGGCTCCACCTGGCCTTTATTTTGAGGCATTTCCTCGCTGCTTTCAACCCAGACTGTGTGTGTGTGTGTGTGTGTGTGTGTGTGTGTGAAGGGGGGTCAGACAGAATTGGGGGCTGCTGCTCTTTGTTGACACAGCAGGTGTTGATTTGGCTCCACAGTGGTAGCTTTGTTTGTTCCACCTTCATTCTTGTTAAGCACAGAAAGAGCAGAGCAGCACAGGCTGCCAGGCTGAAGGGCATTGCAGAGATAAAAGAGAGGGCGCTTTCTGTCTTCCATATATTTTGGTTGGTTCAGTGAGCAAGGCAACAACTGTCATTTCAAGGCCTTTGTTTTATTTGTCTTTTTAGAAGGACGTTTATGTTTTTTTGTAAACATGTAAGTCAGATGTGAGTGTTTTCCACAGAATTGGAATTGATGTGTTGAGGTAACTGGATCAGCAAACTGTTTACTGTATTTTTTCGTTTTTGTGTGTCCCTTTGTGGTCATTCTGCGTCCCCTCTCTGAATTCAGAGGTTTTTGTGGGTCTGTGAATGCATCATTTCCGGTTTTGGTCCTGGCCAATTGAAGAGCTGGGTTTCCTTCTTCCTCATGCTTTTTTTTTCTTCCTGGTCGGTGGTTGTTTCGCACAATACCGCCCCCAAATGACCAGCTGTTGTAACTGCGTGATGTTGTCCAGGCAGTTTTGTCTGCTTAAAAAAGTGCAGTGTGAAAGTGAACCGATCCAAATGAAGGTGTGAAATTCCCTGGCCAATTGAACCGAGTCCCCTGGACTATCCTGGTGTGAATGCACCCTTAGATGTGGGATTGATTAGTCCATCAGTACGTTTACATGACATCAGAGAAAATCAATTTATTGTGTTAGTTTGACTAAATGTTTAAAGTTTTAAAATACATGTAAACATGTTAGTCCGACTGAAATCGTACTAAATGGGACTAACACCCCCAAAAAATTTGACTGGGAGTTGAATTACTCCTGCGTGTATACAGTTAATCGGACCCAAAATGGCCGAGGTGCTCTGTGCGTGCCCCACAGTGTCCGCCCCGGGCTTTAACCTGGAAGTCAAAAGCATTAAATATGTAACAGAAGAGGAAGCCAGTAGCAAAATGGCAAAATCTACATCCAGAGCTGCGCATTTTTGGACGGACGAGATGCACAGAGCTGTAAAATTGTCAACCATGGTACCAGTTTACCACTAGCTATTTACGCAGTTAACGTGTTTGTTGATTGTTTGGTCTGTCACGTAATAGGTCAACCAGTAAAAGGTCCAACACTATCAAGCTGAAAGGGGGCATATCGAAATCTGTCCTAGCAAAGTCAGACATACTTCAGTCAATAGGTCGAAATAATATTGTAACGTGGCTTGGGTATCATGATAATATCGTATTATGGATCCTCTTGTGATTCCCACCCCTAATCAATATGTGGCAGCCAGTGCTGATATCATGGCGGGCTGCCACAAATACATGAACGAGTGGGAAACTGTGGATACAGTACATCACTCTAAGTAGGTTTAAGCTCTTAACTCAGGCTGTCTCTCCTGCTCTCCTTCTCCACACCCAGGTGATCATGTACTCAGGCGACAGGCCCTATGAAGACTACTACGCTCAGATGAAGGGCCGAGTCCACTTCAACTCAGCTGACCCCAAGAACGGCGACGCCTCCATCAACCTGACGGGGCTGAAGTCGACGGACTCGGGCACCTACCAGTGTAAGGTGAAGAAGGCTCCCGGCATCCGCAGCAGGAAAATGCTGCTGATCGTCATGGGTGAGTGGAACAAACCACTGAACACGCTCTGGTGTTCGGGCTCTTTTTCTCCCTCACAGGCTAAATTCTCTCTGTACACGCAGGAAATGCACCACATCACACGGCCTTTGCCCTCCTTGGCTGTTTTGATGTAATCCTTTATAAAATCGAGTGCGTGACCTTCCTGGAGGCTGCAGAGCATTGCCCCCTTTGTGATACAATTCTGTATTCACCCTAGATGCTCTGTGATTATGTCTAAAATGCTAATCCTGATTTTGTTTTTTTCACTAAATATTGGGGTCATAATTTATAATTTATATCCATATTTCTATTCGGTAATAGTCTCGATGAACACATTTTATTGCTTCTTTACTTATTCACAGCTATGATTTTAAATAGACTGAATGTTTTAATGTTGTTGGTATGCAAATATTTTTCAACACAAGCTATACTCCCATAATATTAACCGTGAAAACTCTACAGGGTGTCTGCAGGCCCATAAAGAATCTTCAAATGTTTCAAATTCAATATTTATAAATGGAACAAGTAAAATCCTTGAACTCTTCAGAAAAGTAAGGCAACAAAAACAAAGTAAACCATAGGGCAAATACAGGCTACTGAGGCCTCAGACAGAAACATACGACGGAACAAGCACGAGACAATTTAGGGTGGGACAAAGGCCATTTTGAAAAGATGGGTCTTCAGTTGTTTTTTAAGTTACTAAAGAGGCCGCAGACCGTAAACCTAATGGACGTGAGTTCATGTGTTGGAGCCACTTCTTCAAAGGCATGAGCACCTTTTGTTTTGAGTCTGGAGCAGGGGACAGCCAGTAGATCCTTGTCAGTAGACTTACAGGACCGACTGATGATACATGGATGGAGGAGGTCACAGATATATTCAGGTGCCTGACAGTGGAGGGCTCGATTCAGAGAAGATTTGTTTGGACAAGTAAAAAGAGAATTACAGTAGTCCAATCGGAAGGACACAAAAGCATGGATAATCATCTCTAGCTCAGGTCGAGACACCACGGACCTGAGCTTTGCGATATTTCTTAGCTGAATAAAACAACTCAAACAACTGCTGTACAAAAAAAAATGAAAGGAATAAAATGCCATGTTTGGGTCAATGATTTAACATAATGATCAAAATGCATGGTCTGGTCAAAAATAACACCAAGATTTTGATCAGAGTGTGATTTAACATGTAGGCTCATGATGCCTCACTGATAGTGATAAATTTTACCCCATTTTTGAGATAGAGAAATTGACACGGGCAGCTCAGGTCTTTCAATTTTCTCTCAGAGTGCCTGTGTGCACTTTCATTTTGTTTTAACTGCAATGAAAGTAGGGCATGGTAGTTCGGGCCAACTGAAATGTATGCTGTCACTCCACTGCTGCATGTTTGTGGACCAACTTTAATAATATAATTAACAAATTATGGAAAAGTTTTAAAATTCTGTTTATGAAATTGTGTGGGAACCCTGAATATTAGGCCTTAAAAGTCATTATACAGTCTTAAATTTGAGTTAATGAAGTCTTAATTGTCGCAAACATGTTAACTTATTTAATTTAAACACCTTTTAATTTGTTTGTTTTTTCAAAATGAGTCAAGCTGCTCTGAGTGAGAGTCCACATTTCTGATGTTACAAATCTTAAAACTTACCCTGTCTTTTTACTTACTACTTTTACTTATGTGTTGGCAAAGTGTAGATTAACTGAACTCAACTCTAATAACCATATTCCTGCATGTATACGTACATATTTACCTGTAATGCTTAAGTGAAAAAAAGGTGATTTGTCCAAAAATCAGTTTTATTTTAGTCAAAAATTAGCTTATTAATGTCTTAAAAACCCTTAAACTTCAGAGTAGGACACACTGCTTCAATATATTTTTTGAAACATTATTAATTTTGAAGCCTTGACACCTCAGATGTTTCAGGTAAAAGTCATTAAACAAATAATTCTTAATATTATTGATCATTTTAAAAGTGTTTAATGCAATCTTGTCTTTTAAAAACATGGACAAACCTCAGAAATGGAGTCCATGCACTCAGCTGGCTTCCTATTGCGCAGGGTGAGATGGGTGACACATCAGAGTTGTATAAGTCAGATGATTCACTCCCTAGGCAAACATACACTCACACAGCGTGGCCCCGCTGGTCGGTCAACTGACTAAATGATGTCGAAAGTGAATCGCCTCCCGAAACCCGCCTGGTATTTGCATACGGGAAAAACAACCCACATGCACAGTGCTAGTCTTTGTTGTGGGATAAGCTGCATATTGTGCTGTTATCGCAGTCCTGTTATCACTGTAGTTTCTCCTTTCTAAAGATAGGGCAGGCTTCAGAAAATGGCTGCTGTTCTTGTTGACATGATATTATGTGTACAGAAGTGACTGCACTGCACCAACGGGCTCAACCAGACAGACGTGAGGGATTGGAAAAACAAAACTGGTTCCTCAGTGGTTGTGTTGTGACTCCACTCAGCAGCTCTCTAATAAAAGAGATGAATGGCCACAAATAATCGGACCATTAACTGTGACCACCGCTGACACCACAACCTCTGGCTGAGCCCTTGGGGAGGTTATTTTACATAAAAATTGATCTGATCAGAAGCAACTTGAAAAATGAGCCACTGCCTGAGTCACTGCTGCTTCATACATACTGTATGATTGTACATTTGTACCGACAGCTTCTTCTCCCCACAGTCCACATTCCTCACCAGAGAGGGAGGATAGCACGCCTGATGATTTATCGTTTGTTGTTCACGCCTAGATGTTTTTGAAAGAAATGTGAATTGGCCAACAGTGGAAAACAAGTGCACTTTGAAATTAATTTATCAACAGCCAGGTTCCAATTAGCCCATTAAACCATAAATTCAAAGTTAACATGAGATAAAGCAGCAGACTCTCTGTTGCTGCTGTTACATAGGTGAGACTCAGCACTGAAGCACCGTCTCTGACCCGCTCTCCTCCTGGTCATTTCAACGTCTCCCTAATTAGCATAAGCTAACACAGCAGCAGTGGCTGACATCTGACAGTAAGCTGTTAAACTGCCCCAACATACTCCCACCAGCACCAGAATAGCTCAAATCTGTCATTAAACCTGTTAATTAGGGCTGAATGATTTGGAAGAATGGGACTATTTTGACTGATACTGCAATTGCAATTCTGTAAAACTTTAATTAGTGGCCTGGGCTATTATTTGCTTATATCATTGAACTCAACAGGCTTATATTTAGGACAGGTTTCTATAGGGGACGGGCCTTTATTTGTCAAAATGTGGAGCCACACCAGGCTAGGAAAAGGGACTGGGCGTTTTTGGGACTAGGCTTTTAATTGAAGTTTTAAGGTATTATGATTATGGTGTGAGTTTTGTAGAGAGTTCTGTAGATTAAGATGCGTAAGCTCTGCAGCAAGACAATATTTATCTAACATGGTATTTTGACACATATATCTCTTTGACAAATACGGTGCCTCCTGCATTATGAAAATTGCAGAAGGCCATATTGCTATTTCGTTAAATTCTCGATTAATTGTTGCTAGGTAATGTTAGCCGTGTGACACTAAAGTTAAGTGGAGCTCACACTCCTGCAGCAGTTGTCTCATTATACAGAGAGAGGGAGTGACAGCGAGGCGAGGAGGTGCTGATCGAAGCAATATGCTACGTAGCTCTACAATAAAATATGAGTTTACTCAACAAATACTTAGGTCCAAATCCAGTACTCATGCCCATCCACACATTTCACTCACTCATGCTTTTTAACTGTCTGTTTTAAGGCCTTCACACACTGAGGCCGATGGATTTTATTGCGAAAATTTGCAATACAAGACAATAGACACATTTACTCCCTGTCTTTCATTTAGCACCACAGCTGCATGAAGGGGCGGAGCTGTCCTCCCTATCTGTCTCCACATTCTCCTCCTCTTCATCATCATCCACCTGAATATTACTGTCTGACCTGCTGAACGTGAGCTGTCTGAGTTCTAAAATGATTCTGTGCGACCTGTTCTTCTGTCTTGTCGCGGCTGTGTCCCACCGCCATATTTTCCTCACTGATTCTCGGTCAGACGTCTCTTAAGGCTTCTGATGGATGCGAGAAACACAGAAAATCGAACCTGTTCTGAACATTTTAATGACGGATGAAAGTTTCGGACTCAGTGTGCAAAGACCTCTACTCTCATTTGGTGTTTTGCCTCGCTATATTTGCGTCTTTACAGTGCTGTCTCGTGGATTCTGACACCTGGTCGATACCTTTTGTAAAGCCCTGACCTCACCTTGTGGGAGTACACACCCATAGATGTCTCAGACACAGAAAATAAGAAGAAAATAAAACAATACAGGCAGAGGGCAGAGTCTCTGCAGAAAATTACACCGCCACGCACTTCTAGTAGGTCGTAAGTGATGATTTAGAGGGGTTACGGCTGTATAAGTGTAACCGGTGGACTCTAGTCTTACTGTTCTGTAGTATACAATATAGTTTGATTGTTGATTATATCCAGCTGTTGATGAGAGCATCAGCTAAGTGACAAAAATGCAAATCCAACTTTCTTTAAGGTAATAATGCAGATGTCTTCAACTATAGTGTGTGTGTGTGTGTGTGTGTGTGTGTGTGTGTGTGTGTGTGTGTGAGAGAGACAGAGAGAGATAGCCCGAGGCTACAGAAGCTGACAGGCTGCTAGCTATTGACCCCAGGGGCAGGGGTGTTCTTAGCAAAGAAGCATTGACAAGGAGAGAGGAGGACATCTTGCCTGCTCTGCATTTTACCTTCAGGTCGATCTTGTCACAAGGTGGACGGTCCCGAAAACGGGAGAGACGTGCGTGCATGTGTGTGCACAAACATAAACACAGTTTATACTGTTCCGTGTCTCGTCACATGCTGGGCCATATGCAGGTGTGCACCCATGCTGAGTGTACATGTACAGCAGGTAGCACTCCTCGTTGTGTATTCTCCTCTGGTTGCAGTGGGACATTGAAGTTAACACGAGGAGAGTAGCCACTTGCCGTCCAGCACTGCATGTCAGCAACTCACAACTGTTTCTGACTAGACCCCACCTTTCCTCTCACCGGCCAATCACGTAGCTCTGCCTGCCTGATTGTCCAGGCGCTCCTCATCACATTCAGGATCTCACCGCAGAGCTCAGCAGCCAATCTCTTTAATTCCTTCTGCCTGGTTTTAGTGCCCACTAGTCGCTTGTATTTCACTTTATCAGTCAACAATCAGTCGTCACTCCTTGAAGTTGTTCTCGTCCCGACTGCAGCGAACCCCACAATCTCACAATCCCTCTCTACTTATCTCGTCCGCAAGATAGCCTTGTGCGGCTCATAAATCTCAGCTCATTGTTTCGTTTAACAGAGCCAGGTTAGCTGTGTCGCTCTGCCCTTTATCTCTCCACGCTCCTCCAGCCTCTGTCACCTTCCTCTTTGACCTCATCTTTCAAACAAATAAATCTGCTCATCAGACAGCGGTCCTAATAAGAGGAGCCGTGTGTTAGAGCCCTCGGTGGCGTCGAGTTGACTTTCACCTTTAAAAGATGCATTCAAAATGTCATAGCTCTCTGACATTTACTGTGTGCCGTGTAGATGTGTGTGGAGGTGCAGCGGCAGCAAAGAGCAGGTCAGTGAGTTAGGAGCTGTGCGGCCTTGGCCCCCATCACTCTGCCATCTGTCCATCAGCGCTCGCTTAATTTTTGCTCTCCCCAGCTCTCTGTTTTGCCCCCTCCCTCCTGGCCCCTGTGTGTTTATTAGATTAGTAGGAGCACTCAGTACTGTCAGTCTACTGTTAATCCTTACGGTTATGCCTGCTAAGCTTCCCCCTCCTGCCTGACACCTGGTTCAGATCTGGAGAGCCCCACTCCAGGGTTTTGTTGTTACAGAATCCATTATTACCGCACCATGATGTCAGCTTTCTGTCAGCGAACACGCAGCATGGACTTGGATTGTGGCCTCAGAAATGTTACCTCTCATAGTCCCCTTCTCTTATCCTCTCCCTCCCTTCCTCTTCCCCTCCTCGCCTCGCTGACTGCACGTCTGGGTTTCATTGGAGTCGGCCTGCTTTTAATTTAAAGCTCTGTTTGTTTTCGAATCCCCCATCTCATCTCCTGCCAGCAGCACTCTTTCTGACTGACCGGGGAGTGTTTGCACACGTTCGGCTTTAAGACAGAAAGCTTCGCCTCTATCCTTAACCCTGAACGCTGCGTGTCCATGTGTGTTTGTGTGTCCCAAGGCAAGCGGCTCCCTTCCTCCTTGTGATTATCCTGAGTGACAGCTCCTGTAATGACAGCAGCTGTATCAATTACTCTGATTACTGCTCTCATTAAACTGATGACTGCTGCTTTGAGCAAGAGAGGAGGTGAATTTTAGGAAATCACAATACACAGACAGAAGTTGGGCACGATATGAAAGACTGAAGAATTACAGGGCTGTAGGCAGGGGGACTTTGTTGTGTCGAGCTAATGTGGCCGTCTGGTTGTGGCTGTTATTTTTCACCTTTCTAAATCACTCTCCTTTGTTTCCTTATCTCTCCACAGTGAAACCATCCAAGCCCAGGTGCTACGTTGAAGGCCCCACACAGGAAGGCAAAGACATTGTGCTGAGGTGCTTATCCAGCGAGGGTACCAACCCCCTGCAGTACAGCTGGGAGAAGACCAGTGATGGCAAGGTGCTGCCCAGCACCGCTGTGATGGGTAAGGGACCCTCTCACCAGCACACCCAAACAAAACAGAGATCAGTTTCCAGGTCCCACACACACCTCCACTTTGTGTTTAACACTGTCACCTCTTCACTGATGTGTTCTTTGCCTTCACTACAGATCCAGTGGCAGGCACCATTAACGTGAGGAACGCGTCTGCCAGTACATCTGGAACCTACCGCTGCACCGTCAGCAACCGTGTGGGCACTGAGGACTGTATACTGTATCTAAAAGTGACGCCTCGTGAGTACCTATCTAACTTCCTCTTGTTGCACTGACCTGTAGTAAACGTGGTGCTAAAAGTGTCATCTGATGGTCAGCCGGCTAATCTATCTGACGCACACAAAAACAGGTCCATCGGAATCGTTCAGTTACAGTTTGCAGTAGGTGTGGGTGAAATATCGATACTAGGGATGTTCCTGGTGACTTATTTCCCTGTCAACTAAAATATACATTTTAACCACGAGATAAAATTGAGAACAAGTCCAGGTCTACAGTCTGCAGCCATGCAAGCACCTCTGTGAAGCTGCACAACGGTACTTTGACCTAAATGCTCAGCTTGAAACGTCAGCGGGTTTTAGCAGGTGTAATGTTTACTGTGTTAAGTCTCTTAGCTGAGCATGCTGGTATTTACTCCCTGAAAACACAGATTACAGCTGAGGCTGGTGACATAGTCATTACTTTGCAGGTATTTGATTATGGACCAAAATATCAAGAGTCTCGATTTATCCCACTGGCAGTCAAAAACCTAAAGATATTCAGTTTAGTATCATTTTCAGAAAAGGAAAACTAGTAAGTTTTAGAAGCTGGAAATGTAAATGTTTTGCATTTTTTCTTGCTGTTGCTGATGAATAATGTGTCCATTAGTTAACTGACTAATTGTTGTAGCCCTAGTTGAGATATTAGTCTTGTTGTTGGCCGCATATGTGCAGCCTTAGTACCTGTACCTTAGCTCAGGCTATGTACACATTTTTTTATCTTCTACTATCAAGAGTGAGCATCTGGGACCTGTTTGGTTATTATTATGTTAATATTTTTCATGTACGTGCACTGATGGTACATTTATCAGTGCCAGCACACGAGCAACCAAAGCCCAGCTGTATTCAATATTTCCTCGCCAACACCGAAGATAAAGGTGACTGCAGCAAAAATCTGCCAGTTTATCGCAGCTAAACAGAGAAAGCGAACAGATTTCAGCAAGCAGAGTGGCAGAGTTATAACATGGTTGTCCTCTGAGTGCTACAGCCACTGAAATAAAAGTCCTGCAGAAGATTCCACTGCATCTAAAAAGATGGATTACATTTGATTCACAAGTGCTGTGGACACGGTTTGAGGATCCAGGCAGTGTCGGCTGCTTGAGTAGTAGAAGCTGTGGTATCACACACTATGACAGCCTGTCAAACAAACAAACAAACAAGTGCTGCAGCGTGGGGCAGCTGTAGCCGAGTGCTGGAGCATGATGTTGCTATCATACAAGAACATGGAAGAACATGTGCCAGAGGTACCTACTCTTGCCCCGACACTCTTCTTTGACCCAGCGTCTGTTTCAGACTCATCCTTAAGAGTTGGATATACTTCATAATGGGCTACAGTTCTTTTTATA
Organism: Epinephelus lanceolatus; assembly: GCF_041903045.1. Taxonomy (NCBI): domain Eukaryota; kingdom Metazoa; phylum Chordata; class Actinopteri; order Perciformes; family Serranidae; genus Epinephelus; species Epinephelus lanceolatus. The sequence continues at coordinate 19,692,866 of NC_135744.1, read as the reverse complement.
TTAGATCTGGTCTCTGCGTACACATGTGCAGTCAGCAGATGATAAAATTTACATCACCTAGTACCCTGTGGCTATGCAGACGCTGAAAGTTTAATTTGCGTTTTAGTGGTAGAGGGATCTCTGACTGATTCTAGTAAGTGCACTTTAGAAATGTTAAACTCTTTTCAAAGTGATGAGCTGAAAAAAAAGGTCCTTCAGTTATCTTTAAGTCTTTGCTACCCACATGACATTTACCAAACCCTCCAACCCTTCTCTTCCTTGTGTGGTCCAGCCCCCAACACTCCAGGCATCATTGCAGGAGCCATAATCGCTGTGCTCCTGATCCTCATCATCATTGCCATCATCCTGTACTGCTGCTGCCGCGCCCGTCACAGGAAGAAGTACGAGAAGGAAATCTGCAACGAGATCAGGTATGCTCAACTAAAACATCGATGACTCTCGCTCACAGGACCTGTTGACGCTTGATAGTAACATGCATCACAAGGGGACAGCTCTAAATAGGACCAGATTGTTGTTTTGGTGATCCCTCGCTAGCGCTTTATAACTTGCCCTCTGTACGACAAGTTGGAGGAAGTGTTGTGTGACTGTCCGTCATTTTGCCCTGTGAAAGGAGACATGTTGAATTCTTCTGACAGCAATATCAGCAACAGCTGTACTGGCAAAACTGCTAACATGACGTAGCAGGCAGCTCACAAGGACGTTATAACTGTGTGTGGGGCGCTATTCACCCTCTAGTGTGAGTGACGTAGGCAGTAACTAAATCTGAACACAAGTGGTCAGTTTGACTCGCATGATAGACACAGGTGTGAACGGTGATGTGTCTCGGCTGTCCACCAAAACACATGTTTATCCCAGGAGTAAACAAGCTCATATATACCCAGAGCTCCCTTTGATGGAAGGATATTTTTGAGCACTGTGTAGTCTTTGCTGTGTAATTAAAAAAATGCATCTCTGGTTTTATAATACTGGATACAATATAAGCATCAAAAATGCCATAGGGTACATGTGATTATTACGCCTAGCTCCCCTTGTAGTATGACCTGTGGTCATCGCAGATACACACACACACACGCACACGCAACAACACGTCTCCGACAGCCCCAACAACCATGAAAATGGTTTTTCTCTATCAGCGTTTTTCTTTTTTTACCCCTCCTCAAATAAACAGCTGTGGTAATCAGTTTGAAAGCTTTGTTTGCTCTGTGGCTCCTGTGTCATGTCTGCCACTGGCTGCCCCCCACCCCCACCCCGCCCCCACTCCAGAGCCACCTACCCCCCCACCCCTCGCCATCCAGCTCTCCATCCGGCCCACGGGCTCTGTACAACCCCTGGGCTTACTATCACTCTGCTGCGGACTGAATCTGTCTAAGACCACAATGTGACACTCACGCTGTAGGACAAAGAGGATTAGACCACTGGTCCTGTCTCGTATACACAGACAGACACACATTCGCTGAAACACCACAGCATGAAGCTATGGACTAAACAAGCTCTGGCCCCTCAGGCTCAGTTTGATTGAGCATTTAACTGGATTATTGCTGCTTATTAGTTGTTAATGTGGTGGCAGAGGGAGTAGAGGGCATAGCTGTACTTGGTTGCTCAGCTCAATCTCTACAGGCTATTACATAGTCAGTGTGGCTGAGCGGTGCAGACACTGCCCCGACCAATCAAACAGGCCAGCTCCAATTATTTGTCCCTCTTTACTGAGTCAAATCATGTTTTGCTCTTGAAATGACTCACGCAGGCTCCTTAAGTATTCATTGTTTTCCTCACTGTGGGCAGTGAGTGCCAGACACTCCAGACTTTTATACCGGTGTGTCATCAAGCTTCATTTGGGTTTATAGCACCTGAGAAAACCATTTTCCATGTTCAGTTTCAAAAATTGGTATTGAGAGAGAGTGCTGCAGCAAGCAACAGCAAAACAGGAAGGTGCACCGTCAATGTGCTTCCACTAACAGTGCTCGTTTCTGGCACAAACATGCTCAGATTGTTGTTATCAGTTTCCTGCACTATTATAGAAAGGGCCCTCCAGAGAAACTAAATGTTTTTCCAGATCTTTCACTTGTTTCGGTCTGTTTTGTGTCCAAGTCTCTTGAGGTGCACCACACTGCCTTTTTTTCTTTACATATATATTAATTGAATGCCACTAGTGGGGGAAAAAACGCTTGCTGTGCCTTTTTTATTGTTGCCAGGCAACCACTGACTCCCCTCCTCATTCTAACCTTCCCATGTAATCAATCTACCATTTATTTATTTTTATTATTTGACAGTAATTAGTATCTAGTTCTTAAAATGTTGATTCAGAGGGTACTGTCTGTAGCTCTGGTTGAGAGTGAGAGGCTGTCAGCAGATAAACGGAGATCTGTGTGGGTACATGAGACCCTAAAAAAAGAGGGTGGATCATGGGGAGTACCACCAGTTGGTCCAGGAGCTTCTCCTCGATGACGGCTATTTACAGGCATATTTTAGGATGACTCGGGCAGTTTGACAAACTGCTGTCAGTCGTTGGGCCGTATAAGCTCTGGGTATCCAGCAACCACAACCACCAGTTTCTCCTCCATTGTTTAGAGACTGTAAACTTGTCATGTCCACCACAGAAGGCCCGTCTCTCAAATCATGCGATTGGAAAAAGGGAAAAAAGAGATGACACGAGGCGTTTTTTCACTTTGAGTTGACGTTTTTTCAACTGGAGGAGTTCAGAGCGCTTCCTGTGAATATAATTCAATTAATCATTTTCCTATACAGGTGTTTACACTGTATTAACACCTTATTTTAAAAATCAGACACAGTCATATTTGTATCCATGGCTGTTTCAGTGCATTTACAAGTTTGAATTCAGGGACACTCCCAACATTAGCAGCAGCTGCCGGTTTGACCACGCACATGTGAGAGGCTGGCTTGATGCAGAAACATCAGACGCTGCCTCTGGATGACCCAAGAAGTACAGGAGGACATAATTTGATCTAGCTTGGCTGAGTAAAAGACTGTGTCAAGCTATCCATCACTCACACATGCATGATCAAACCTACAGACTCTAAAGTTGGAGACAGACACAAGCAGAGCAGAGCATAGTCTCTGTGACAGCTGTCGGCGGCTCTGGCGCTGCATGTGGAGGAGCTGAGTGCAGCCCTCGGTAATACACCAGCACAAAGAGCAAAGGATGGAAACAGTGCCCGTAAATGACACCAAAACATAGCAACATCATTTTCAAAGGCTCATGAATTGAAACAGCATTTTGGCAAATTTCACTATATTCCGCATTTTACAGCTGACTTCAGTTTTTATTGTAAAATTCCGCAATTTCGTCCATTTTTCTGGCATCACAGAAATCGTAGGGCCTTTCAAACAATAACTGACAATCCTGCAGAGCAAACATTTAGTGATTTAATAATACATTTAATGTTTTTAATTGTACCTATATGTCTTTTTGTTATGTGTCTCTTTGCCCTGTTGCTGAAATGTGCTAAATAAATAAATTTGCTTTGTCTTATTGTCTGAATGTTCTCCCATCTCTGTTTCCTCTCAGAGAGGACGTGCCCCCTCCTAAGAGTCGTGTCTCGACGGCGCGCAGCTTCACCGTGGGCAGCCAGCGCTCCTCCCTGGGCTCCATGTCACCCTCCAACCTGCACGAGTACGCCCTGAAGCCCCAGTACGACAAGATTCCCTCATCAGAGGAATACGACAGGCCTCCGAGCCACGCCCCCCTGCCCCCGCCTGGAGCTCCTCCCAAGATGGCCGGCCCCAACATTAGCCGCATGGGGGGCGTTGCCGTCATGATCCCTGCCCAGAACAGGGACGGCTCAATCGTCTAGTAGCCCGTCCTCTTCTCGAGAAGGGACCGTGCAACGAGGGGAGGGAACGAAGGAAGGGAGTAGGACACAAGCCAATGAAGATGGAGCAGGAGCTGGGTGGGGCTCGCCTGACTTGTAGCTCTTTGTTATTTACAAATGGGAGTTTACTCCTCTGATGAGACCTGGCTCTACTGTGGTGCTGAGAAGAGAAATCAAGTTGTACTGGAATCACAACAGAGCACATTAACTTTTTATCAAATACAAATACAAAAAAAAACTTTTATGAATTTTACTTCCTGGATTTTCTCACTGAAAATGAATTGGTGTGGATATAAAGCAGAATGGTCAATATACAAATTATATTGTACATAAGTGAATGCATGTTTTTTTTTTGTTTTTTAAAAAATAGATGGCCCTTGCTGTAGAGATACTGTATGTCCAAAACAGATCCAGGCCCCTGATTGGCCAGCTGTACAGCTGTATGCATGCATGTATGTATAAAACTGCAGCTGTATGTGTGGATATAAGTGTATGTTTGTGAATGGGAGTTTGGGAAATGTGTAGTTTGGTTTTCGTCTTCTGCGCCTACATAACAGTATGATCGTTTGCCAGTCTGCTCCTTTCTGACATTTTTAATTCCATCAATTTATCATTAAATGAGATTTTCTGACCTTTGGAAAAAATTGAAAGACGGGCTTGTTTAAAGAAAATTCACACATTTTAATTAATCCCTCGACAAATGCCTTTTCAGGTCAACCGTTTGCCGTCGAAGCGTTTGCTGTTTGAATTGTCCAGTCTGGGTTTGGGCAGAGGGGCTGACGTGGATAGGATTGGCTGGTTGTGCAGGGGAGGTTCAGGCCAACACATCTTGTGATTGGGCGGATTACTGCCTCTTGACTGAGCTTAAAAAACAATAAAAAGAGGCGGTAGCGTATTTGGGGAATAAGAGGGCAGCTGGACAACAAGGTTCACTGAGCAATCGGCTTTAATTGTGTTTGACTGTCAACAGGCCCCTAACCCCCGCAACATGTAGCACACATGTGCTCCCCACACACACACATACACACACACACACACACACACACACAGTCTTAATTTATCATCCGTTGTATCAGTCACCCCTGCTCAGATGTACGGCGTATGTAATCCTCCTTATTTGCAGTTGCATTACGAGGAGCCGATATCTTGATTAACCTTTTCTCTATGAAACCTTTCACGGCCTCTGTAGTGTTAATTGGACTTTTTAATGAAGGATGTGAAGTGTGCCTGCGCGCACACACAGGAACAAATGAGAAACTGCTCTCTTCACTTTATAGCCACCTTTGGTTCGAGTTCTGCAGTGTCAGTGCCGGCCGGGTAATATAAATGTTCAGTCAGTGTAAGTCACCTCGGGTCATTCCTGCAGTTTTTGGGTTCTTCCACTCTTAAAACATGCCCGTTGTTCCATAGTTTGCAAACTGTTTCGAAGCCCAAAATCTCATCTTGTCTGCTTCTTAACAAGAAACACAGTATGAATACTTTCTCCAACGCCTTATTCTATTCCTTATTGCAGCCTTACACACACCGTCGGTTCACCTCTGCACAGCCCTCGCAGCTGGATTCTAATAACTTCTATTGTGCCTTGTTGCCCCAGTTGAGTTGTGTCGTAGCACATCTGACAATGTGTGCTGTGCTCTGAGCAGCAGCAGCATCCCGAGCGGCCGTCACAGCCCACAGCAGCTAAAACAATTTAATAATCAGTACACAGTGAGCCTATCGATTGTTTTCTGTTGGCTCCATCAGGTCGAGTCAAGGATTTCCCACACCCACTCTCCGCTTACAAATTCCCCCACAGCTTAAAGGGCAGTCCAACCCGAATTCAAAAATACATATTTTTCCTCTTACCTGTAGAGCTGCTCATCACTCTGGATTGTTTTGGTGTGAGTTGCTGAGTGTTGGAGGACCATGAGTAGATGCACTCTTCCTTCTGTGCAGTGATGGGGCGAGTGACATTTCGCCGATATCTCCAACACTCGGCAACTCACACCAAACAATCTAGCTTGATAAACAGCGCTACAGGTAAGAGAAAAAATACTTTTTGATTACGATTTTGAGGTGTACTGTCCCTTTAACAAACCTTTATCACAGTCTTACAGCTTTGATTTTGTATTCCAAAACATGTTTTTTTTTTACTTTATTTAAGTAAATTGATGTGCTTTTTTTTTTTAAGAAAATAACATTAATGGTTTTGGCTGTATGTATAAATATCCTGTCGCAGTAACCCTATCTAATCACAACACAGTTGAATGATATAAAGATGATGTTTGTATGTATATGTGATGCTCTGCCGTGCTGTGCTTGGCGAATCTATATCTAAAAAACAGAAGAGGAGGGGCGGTGTGGGTCATGTCAGTACAGTGTGAACGCTCCCTTGGTATGACTGGAAATTTCCGGCATTGTGTGTGTGTGTGTGTGTGTATGTATGTATGAATTCTGGGATCTAAGGGGAGGTGACAGCTGTAGCAACATCTCGGCTTGTACACTTCCTGGCAGACTGGATGTCGCACCTTTTTTCTAACACCGAGGAAAGTGAGACCAACCTGGGCCTGCCTAGACAAAGAAATTGCATCTGTCAGTTCCTCTTAAACACTACTGCGTGTGTTAGTGTGTGTGTGTGGGAGCAGTTGTATTGTACATGAGGGGAGTTTGCTGTCAGGATGGGCCCCTGTAGAATTTTAGTTTCACCTGCTGACAAACTGTACAGAGCTCTCGGGGAGACAGTACTGTCACCGTCGCCTCTCTGCGCTCAGAACATTAACTACTAACAATATTAACTGTAGCTTTGAAATCAACGTACTAATATTGTATGGAGATCTCCTTTGAGGTTTGCACACTGTGTGAAAACCAGTTTTTTTCTTTTTGTGTGTATTTTTGTGCTGTATTTTTGAATAATAAAAGTCCATGAAATTAAAAAAAAAGAATAGTCAGCCATGTTTGTTTATTTGTTTACTGAAGGGCAGCAAGATGATGCAGGTTAGCATTGTCGCCTTACAGCAAGGGGTTCCTGGGGTTTGGGGTTCAAACCCTGGGGGTGAGGGAGCCTTTCTGTGTGGAGTTTGCATGTTCTCCCCATGTCAGCATGGGTTTACTCCAGCTTCCTCCCACAGTCCAAAGACATGCAGGTTAATTGGTGACTTTTTGTCCATAGGTGTGAATGTGAGTGTGAATGGTTTTTTGTCTCTATGTGTCAGCCCTGTGATAGTCTGGTGACCTATCCAGGGTGTACCCTGCCTCTCACCCAGTGTCAGCTGGGATAGGCTCCAGCCCCCCTCAACAGGATAAGCAGTCATGGAAAATGAAGAAATCGTCAGCCATGTTTGTTTATTTGTTTACGCAGCAGCAGCAGCAGCTTGTTGACTTGAGCATGAATAAAATCTCAATTTGTCTCCTCTCCAGTGGCGCGTGGTCCCCGGGGGGCTCGGCTTTCCGCAGCTTCCTGACTGTGATTAATTTTAATCAGCCGGTGAATTCCGCCCCCTTACACCAGGTGAGGTGACTTTCTAACCATTTAATGACTGTAATTAATCAGTTAAGAGGGGACAGGCACAATCACTGCCTGCCGTCTCACCGTGCTCACTGTGCAGCTACAGTAAAAACATGCAAAGGTGTGTGACCTGACTCGTCTACCAGCATGCTGTAGGCTTCGTATCGACTCGTTCCAGTTCCCCTGCTGCACTGTATTGTCCGTAGCATCATGGTCACTTGTGTCAACATCTTTTTTTGCAATTACAGCCAATTTCCCCCCGTAGTTAATGTGGTGGGTAATTACTTTCATTGCAAGCCAGCACTAATCAAAGTTGTACAAAATTAGCTTTCTAATTAAGTATGCTGAATGGTGTGAAAAGCCTTGTTAATGACTGAGGGATGCACATGTTGCTGTTGTGTCGTTTTATCCTGACCACTGTCGCCCTCTTCTCACTTTATACACTCAACAACATGCTGGTGATCTGGACGTGTGGATAGATCGATAGCTGATTATTAGCCAATAGCTCCACTGAGCGCAGGCTGCTGACAGGTAGTCGATACAAAGATTAAAGCACTTAGTAGCAGTGCTAAGCGGACGTCCATTGCGATAATTGGATGTCAGTAATAGATAGGGCCCCAGAGCATTGATCTATGGCTAGTCCTAGTCCCTCGTGGATCCTAATGGCTCCCCCAGCACAGCTCTGCACATCAGGGGTTCTCTTATGCACCGGGTTTGTTCAGATGCAGTGATACCTGCACAATCAAAGCCGTCCCACAAATGGATGTGGCGAGGCATAATGACACTTTTATGGCCGTGCATTTCAAAACACTCATTAAAAGGACATTAGTGATGTGTGCCACCGAACACGTGCAGATTAGATTTATGGACTAAAGGCTGTTCTCATTGAATTAATGTACAATGAGTCATACATCATCCCTCAGTATCTTCTAGCCCAATATCCATTTGTGACTTTTTTTTTTTTTTTTACCTCATGTCCTCATTCACACAGCTGAAGGGAGAGAGTGGTGTTGTGCTAAGCACCTGGGGATTTGTGCCTACCTCCCACTTCCCCAGCTCCCTCCCTTCTGCCTGGGTAAGGTATTAATTGTTTGCACAGATCAAGGAGGTTGGTATGGCAAAAAAAAAGCTCATTGGTTCTCCAGGAGGGTTTCCTTGGCAACCTTATCTGGTTGTACACAGTCTAAGCTGGCTGCTAGCGGGATGATTTATCTTGTAAAGCGTGATTCGCTCCCTGCTAACAAAAGAGGGCCTCTAAAAGCATGGGTCTCATCAAAGTTGCTCTCCTCCGGCGTGACGTCTGCTGTCACAGACGTTAAGCTTCCTGCCGTTTTTAGAAACCTCAGTCAGGTTGGGAGAGGGTTGCAGGGGGAATTCTGGGTAGGATGGAGGAGTATGCATATGCATGAAGAGCGAGCTCCATCGGCTCCGTTGGCACAGCAGTACATTAACATTTTGGCTCGGCGCTCTCAGCACTTTGGATGTAAAATGACACAGATTATGATGTGAATGTAAGCTTTTACAGCTACATCCGATAATTGACTGAGGAGTTACAGCCATTTTTGGACACGGTCCCTCTTGTTTCGTTGCAGTAGTATTCACATGGATACAAACTGTACTGTCAGGACTCCACGTTGCAGAGTAACTCTTGTGTTTTCAGTTCAGCTTCTTCTATTCTTTAAAGGGTAACTTAAGTATTTTTCAACCCGGTCCATATTTTCCTACGTTTTTGTGTTAAGTGACTGCTAACAACAATTTTTGAAATTGGTCCACTATTGAGTGCGGCAGAAAACAGGCTGCAATGTAACCACTTGGGGCATTTATGCACCTTTAATTTACGTCCACTTAAAGTGCTAGTTTTTGCCACTGACAGGCTCACATTATATTTTTAAAGTGTCTGACAACATTATGGAAAAGATCCTAACAGAGATAAACCTTTTTCTTTAACCAAAAAAAGCTCTGCAATCACCATCGTCAATTCTACCAGACTCCATTTAAGTAAACAGTAATTTTATTATTGTGAAAACACACTTCATTCAAAGTCAGAAACAAAATAAACAACCTGATTTATGTTGTCACTGCCCCAACAATCACCAACTCTGGTTAGGTTGAAATAAACCCTTAATTCATCCAGTTAGATGGGAAAATATGCTGGCTGTAAACATGCTAAAATTACTGTTTATTTAAATGGAGTTTGGTGGGTTTGGTGATAGCGATTTTGGGGCTGTTTCTGCTTTAACAAAAATTATTTTCTATCTCTGTAGGAATCCTTTCCATAATGTTGACAGACACGTAGAAGAACAATGTGAGCCTGTCAGTGGCAAAAAGTGTTCTTTTTTCTGAATCTAATCACGTGTTAGTTGTTGGAGAAAAAAACATGCCATTTCGCAGTGTTGTACCGACGTAGTGCATTTATTTTGAAAAAGACTGTATGTAAATGTAAATTTCCTGTGAATACGGAAGTGCATTTTGAAAGAAGACAATGCATGTAACAGGCAGAACTTGACACGGTGTCCCAGAATGTCGACAACCAACGCACCCAGGGTATCATTCACGTCGTAGCTGGACATGAACAGTCCATGACCAAACGCCGATACGCGACGAGGCTGGAGTGAGAATGTGTTATTATTCTAAATGTCTGACAACATGATGGAGGAATCCCAACAGAGTCCTCTTTTTGTTAAAGAGTAAGATTGTTTTTGTTTCCTAGAAACCCCTCCAAAATCACTATCCCCAAACCCACCAGACTCCATTTAAATAAACAATAATTTTAGCGTGTGCAGAGACAGAATACTTTCACATCTGACTGGGTGAATTAAGAGTTTATTTCAACTAAACCAGAGCTAGTGATTGTTGGAACAGTGGAAAAATGAACGAAGACGGCTTTTGTGAGTTTTATTCTGTTTCTGTTAACTTTAAATGAAGTGTGTTTTACAATGATTAAATTACTGTTTTTCTAAATGGAGTCTGGTGGGTTTGGTGATAGCAATTTCGGGGTTGTTTCTGCTTTGACAAAAAGCCTATCTCTGTAGGGATCCTTTCCATAACGTTGTCAGATATTTATAATAATGATCTGAGCCTGTCAGTGACAAAAACAAGCACTTTTAGTTAATATAAATTGATGGTGCATAATTGCCCCAAGTGTTTCCATTGCAGCTTGTTTTGTGGCATCTGAATGCAGCCCTGTTACTCAGCATTGTACAAGTTAAAAAAATTCCTCTTCCAATTAGGCACTTAGACACAAAAACATTTGAAAATAGGGCCCATGTTGTAAAACATTGAAGCTACCCTTTAATGATCATAATAATAATATCACTCATGTGGGTGTGTAAGTAAGTATATAAATGATGTGCTCGTTTTAGCAACACAACCAGTCTGTCTGAGACTACTGTTAAATCAAAGCTGACAGTCTGAACTTTAAATGCACAGTCATTGTGCCATGTGAAATGAAAGGGAATTGGAGGAGGAGGCACAACATCAATGTGTCATCATGCAAACACTCACGGCACTCAACCGTATGTCGCCTTGAACAACCTGCGCGTCGTGGCTGGGGATGGCGGAGGATATTCTGCGGAGAGGGAGCCGAGTCCAGACCTGAGCCAATCATCCCACTCCGTCTGCTACGCCTGCAGACAGCCCAGATTTCTCAGGAGGCTTACCCAGCTGCTTTGCACTCATTTGTCAGTCTTCCTCATCTCCAAGTCTGGAAGTAGGAGGAGGAGGAGAGCTCTGGTACAGCATCCGACAGCCCTCCCTACCTCTTCCGTCTTCCCCCTTTGGTCTATATGGAGTCATCTGTTAAGGGCCGATGTCTACGTCCGCTGCAGCTCAGCATCGTTTTGGGTCACCATGCCGACCCCACGCTGCTCACATTTCTGTGACTAATATGTGACTTTTGAAGGATGACCTTCCCCCCATGTGCTCCAGGGAAATGTGGAGGAGCAGCAGTGGATGCATGCTGAGATTATATTCAGTCCGAGAACATCATGTTATATCAAGATCTCCCTCTCTCTGGTGGGACTTTGCCTGGTGAGCTTCATGGCTCAGTGAGGTGACGCTCATCAGCAGATGTGACATTTTATTCACTGATGGAAACATTGCGTGTAGCATGAGCGAAAGAGAGAGCAGCACTTAGCTCCTTACCACAGGAGACACCCAGCGTGTGGGGGAAATTAATGTCATCAGAGCTGCTCCTCGACTTGCTTCCATATGCAGCAGGAGAAGAGACGAGAGGAGAGGATACAGGGAGGCTCAGAGGCAGGACACCTGGTTTAATATCCTCTCTCTGGTGAACTGAGGCGTCACACACACACTTCCTTTGATCTTTTGTCCCAACATTGTGCTGTTATCTTCCTTGAGTCATGATGAGAGATTGGAACCAGGGGAGCACTGTGGTTTAAACCCCAGCAGACCAAGATGGAGGTGACTCAGTGCAGCTCAGCTCAGTCGTTTACAATGTGATTTGTACTTTTAATCTGCACCTCGGCCGGACTCTATTATAGGCGATCATTCTCCAATGCCATGTCATCAGGAGGGCACAATGGAGGCCGGCAATAAAACGTAGCCTTGGCAAGGGAATGGGGCTCAGTTTCCCTTTTTCCTCCCTCTGATGATTGGGGTCATCTCTATTATCACCGCAGTGATGTCAGTGATGTATCGAATGTGTGTCCCTCAGCGTGAGTTCATGTATGTGCTCATATGTAGTGTGTGTATCCATGTGCAGGAGCATCACCCTGAGTGGCCACGGTGAGGGCAAAGGTCAGGGTGGTGATTTAACAGGACGGGGCAATCCCGTTTCCCCTCTGCACAAGCAGAGCACCCCACCCCCCCATTTCAGGCTATTTCCAGCTCAGCAATTAGACAGTGTCTTTTCTTCATGCTGGACACGTAGCTCAGGCCACCTTCACAGACTGAAACCTCCCCTCCGTGCAGCGCTCCAGCTGTCACAGGTGTTAAATGAGACTGTGGCTCTGGATGGGATTTGGATGGGGTAGAATTGCTTGGCAACAGAAATCCCATTTATGTTCCCAGTTTCTACTAAAACACTTCATTCAAACATCAAAATGTTCAGCTTCTCAAGGACATCACTGAAATAATTTTCGGTGTTTAAATATCTTTCATCCTCTCCAGATATTAAACACCTGAGACCAGGAAGAAAAAAAATGCAGATTTATTTATTTATTTATTTATTTTATTTATTTAACATGCACAGTGGTGCAGTGGTTAGCATTGGAGCTTGCATGTCCTCCCTGTGTCAGCATGGGTTTTCTCCGGGTACTCCGGCTTCTTCCCACAGTCCAAAGTCATGCAGGTTAATTGGTGACCCTAAAGCCCCGTTTCCACCAAACACTTTCGGCATAGTACCTTTGGAACCAAAAGTAACCCTTCAGACATGGTACCTAGACCCTAGCGTTTCCACTGAAAATAGTACCCTTAAATGTGGGCAGGGTTGTTGTCACTCACTGCTCCAAGAGGCAGCAAAACATCCTTCAATTTTATGGTTAGAGTACCACTAAAACTCTCCACGGTATGAACAGTGGTTACATGAGCCTCAAAACCAGCCACAACTCAGCCCTGAGCAGAGTGACCGTCCTCTATTGACCAATCAACAGACTGCAGTGTTCACAGCTCCACCTTTTAGTACCAGATCTGTGTGCTAGGTACCCCAACAGAGGGGGGACCAAAAATGGGGACGGTACAGAACAGTTCCATTGGTACCATCCACAACTTTTCACAGTGGAAACACAAAAAAAAGTACCCTATATCTTATATATACGCTATATCTTGATAAACTGGATCACTTTCCTCCCAGACTACTATAAATCATGTTTGCTGTGATTTCCCCCATTTTGAAAACACAGAGGATGTGTTTGTTGGTCACACCCACCTGTGTTACATCATTAGAAAGCCCAGGATGTCCTTTAAACAGCACATATTGACTGCATATGGTGTTTGAAGTAAGGCCTCAGTGTCATGTCTCCCACTGGGGACAAATAATGACTTTTTAGGAATTTATCCCCCATAAAAGTGAATGGATGGAATCATAAGAGTGGGTGGCATCACGTGCAGAGTTCGGTTAAGATGTTAAAATCTTCTTAAAAATTTCTCTTCGACTTACTCTTACTCCCACAATCCTCATTCTGCATTCATCATGTTATTTCATCAAGCATAGATCAATGTGTCGTCCTTCAAACAATGTAACTATCAAAGCAAACAGATATATTCTTCAGAGATTGCAATTGCAATTCCCATAGAAATCACAGATATGGATTTGTATGGGCAGGAATTCGAGCAAGCCGAGTTGTTACTGAAGAGAAATTTAGCCTTGTAGAGGTAATATAATAGATTTAATCATGACATTTTCCCATTTCCTTTCCTGTAAAGACCTTGGACGTTTCACAAACGGTGTTGCTTGACTATAGTGATACAGTTAGGCATGTAGAATACAGGGGGTTTACGAAATAACAGGAACACCTTACAATGTAGTCCAATACGGCACTACAAACTATATGGAAATTATGTTTAATTAAAACATTAAATATTATAAGCGTCACTGCTGGTCAGACTAACATTCCTGTTAATTTGTCCACACCCTGTGTACTGTGTCCAGGGGCGTCACAGTGGGAGCAAAAGTGGGATTGTTTGGCCACAAGGCACAGAGCTTTTATTTTGAAGTGCCGTTTTCTGCTGTAAAGTGAGTGACTAACGAACCAACACATTCTCACTCCAACCTCGTCACATATTGACGTTTGGTCATGGACTTTCCACGTCCACACACGACGTGAAAGGTACCCTGGGTGTGCTGGTTGCTGGTTGGTGCTGGCTGCGCATTGTCTTCTTTCGAAATACACTTCTGTTTTCACAGGAAATTTTACGTTTGTTGGACCCATACACCCCCTCTCCTGCCTGTCCCAGTTGGACTTTTGCCGCCTTAACTTTCATCCTTGTCCCATCGCGTTACCTCCTGATGCCATCTATCATACCAATGTTAAAGGATGCCTTTTTTCATTGGTTTCTGACACAGCAAGTCACTGCCCGAGCCCCAGAGTTCGACGACTTTGGAGTGGGATCGGGCTCAACGGACAGCTACTTGACAGAGACAGCAAACTAGCTTGACAACATGGCCAAACACAAGTGTGATGCTGAATATATTAAACTGTGTGGATCTTGAACTAATGACTAAGAAGAAATCTGGACCCCACAGCTTGGAACCACTGTAGTAAAATATAGTGGAGGCTCACTGAGGCCCCTCTCAACCTTGACAAAAGGCACAAAATGGTTTAGTCCTTCACGCTTGGGTACATTTGCTGGCTCAATTATAAATAATAATAATAATAATAATAATTAAAAGGTGTGTAAGTGTGGATCAAGACGGGGGCACCGAGACTGTTTATGAATAAGGACCAGAATTTGGTGCCACACCACTGACTGTGTCAATGATAAATTTGCGTCTGAGAGTCACTGAGTTTTTAAGGGACCTCCAGTGGATCCTCATAAAAGATTTATGTTGCTCATCCTAAAAATGATCTTGTCCTACAGCAGTTTACGACGCGCGTCCTCTCAGGTACACTTCACCGGACAGAAGTCCTTGAATAAAAGCCCGACCAAACCTCGGCATTAAAGTCTCACTCTGTGATTTATCTCTATATATCTGCAGACATGTTTTGTTTGTATGTCCATGCTTCAGCATTTGATGACAAGGAAAGACAAGAAAATGGAATTTGAACAAGACAGAGTTTGGGGTTTAGGATGGAGACACAGGATTCACAGGAAAAGTGAACCCCTTGTATCATGACTAGTAGAACTGCAGTGATGCAGTCAGGCAGCTTTTTTATGTGGTCAATGACTATCTTAGTCCATAGGGACGTAAATTGGGAACCAGAAGGTCATTGATTCAAGTCCCCATCTGGACCAAATATGGCTGGAGAAGTGCTAGTTTACCTCTTGAGCACTGAGCAAGGCACCAAATCCCCAACTGCTCGTGGCACCTGTCTACGGGCAGCCCCCTTGCTCTGACATATCTCCATTGAATGCATGCATAGGTCCTGTTTCTGCATGTGTGTGTATTTCTGTGTGTACATGACAACAGAGAGAAAATACTGAATTGGCCCATGGGGATCAATAAAGTATGTGTTCTTCTTCGTAAAAGCAAAGATACTTTTTTTTATCTCATAGAAATTTGTGGACTTTCATGGAATAATCGCGGAAATAATTCAGGCTAGTATTAGCAAACTACCATACAAAGGTCCTATCGCCAACACATCTGTTATGAGTGGTATGTTTTTCTTTGTGTATTATGTTTAATCTATATAATTATCCTAAACAAATATGTTATACAATTTGACAAGAAAACATGGATGTGATAAAAGAAAAGGGCAAAATAACTTTATAAATAGGGGTGTCATTTAAACAACATTAAAAACTATGAAAGGCTTTAAGTAAACATTTGTTTATTCAGTTGTTTATTCATTACAATCAATATCATTCTTATCACTTTTTTCTTTTCAATTTATTTATTTATTCTTTTAATATTATTCTTATAATAGGGTGCCGCTCAGCGTACGGATGACGTATCACGTCAACCGGAAGTCCGTGATCTCCGACCTGTTTGCGGAACCTCGCCGTTAGTATTTTGTCGGTCCGGAGTTTGTGTCGAGTAACTTACCTCAGAAGAAATTATCTTTGCGGCAGGCTTCGGACAGACACTATGCCACAGGACGTTTATTAAAATGACCACAGAGTTATGAATGTGACACAGCTCTATTAAAACATATCTCCCAAGTGAAAAGTTCAACGGTTTGTCGGGCTAGCTAAAGTTGGTAGCTTGCTAGCACCGTGCAAGCCGTGCTAGCTAACATACACACCAGACACCAAAGTTAACTTCCCCACTTATGTTGCCATGCATTACTGGACCTGTTTTTGTATGTGTACTGCTCCATGAGCGTTTTCTCACAAATCTGGGAGGCGAAAAACACGCAAATTATCACTTTGCCGCCATTTTCGTGTTGGCGTTTTTATTTATTCATAAGGAGATGCATTTTCTTGAGCTAACCACTGGGGGCGTAGTTCGTGTAACCTGATGGAGCCACAGGACCAATCCTGTCGGGATTCAGGAGTCTCCATTTCACCTCAACTTGGTAAGTGTTTGCTGTCATTGTCTTGGCTGTTTTGTCAGTGCTTGTGTGTTAGCATTATCGCTGCTGGAAGGGTTTAATTGCTGTCTGCCAATTTATGCTGCTATGTTAGCTTATGTTGCCTGCTAGCTGTCTGGGGTCATTTATTTTTAGCTGTATGGATAAACATGACTGCTGTGGACTTACTGACATCACTGAAAGAAAGTAGTTTTGTGTAGTTGTAACTACTTTTCGAAAATCTGTAAGTTAATTTTATTGTGGCAGATGGCGCCTAGCAAAAAGGAGAGGTGCACCAATAGCGAGGTTTACAGGTACAGGGCAACCTGCAGGAGGAACGCGTGTTGTGCCTTTCTTTCAGGTCGGTGGAGTAAGACAGGTGCACACAACATTTAATGTTGGGAAGGAATGTATAAGGAGGCTGAGAGGCTGAATAGACTGGTTATAGCTGGGACAGAGGCTGAGAGGACTGGTTATAGTGGGACAGAGAGGCTGAGTGGACTGGTTATAGTGGAACAGGGAGGCTGAGTGGACTGGTTATAGTGGAACAGGGAGGCTGAGTGGACTGGTTATAGTAGGACTGAGAGGCTGAGTGGACTGGTTATAGTGGGACAGTGAGGCTGAGTTAACTGATTGTGGTGGGATGGAGGCTGGCAGGACTGGTTACAGTGGGACAGAGGCTGAGTGGACTGGCTATAGTGGGACAGAGAGGCTCAGTGGACTGGTTATAGAGGGACCGTGAGGCTGAGTGGACTGGTTATAGTGGGACAGGGAGGCTGAGATGACTGGTTATAGTGGGACAGGGAGGCTGAGTGGACTGGTTTCTAGTGGGACAGGGAGGCTGAGTGGACGCTTATAGTGGAACATACAGGCTGAGTGGACTGGTTATACTGGGACAGACAGGCTGAGTGGACTGGTTATAATCCGCTTTGAGAGTGAACGTGCAGTTATTGTTGGGGATTTTGTGTGGCACGAGACTTGCCTGAAACAACACACTGTTTGTGTGTGTATGTGTGCGTGCTATGCAGTGTGTTTAAGTATGCAACCTCTCCTTTGCTGTGATATGTGTGTTAGTGTCTGCAGCCACTGTGCAGTTTATATTGTTTAGCTCTGTGTTGTTGCCTTGGTGATGTTTAATCCTGCTGTTGATTCTATAACAAATGCCAGGTTATTTAATATATGTGGTCTAATATTACTTGTTGCACCCACGCTGCAGTGTTCACAGACTTTTTATTTATTATTGGTCTTTTTTGTTTAATATGTTGAGCTCTGTGTCTTTTCATGTTAACTCTAGTGAAGCTTCACTGATGTAGGTGACTGTATAGACTATTTGTTATTGATTATCAGTTGAATCCAAAGGCTGTAAGGTGCCATAAATGAAATTCATTGTTGTTTTGGACATAAGGGTTCATGTTGCTGATGTTGTTCCACTAGCGTATACATTTATTTTGTACCCTAAAGATTTTTAATTTAACAGCAGCATCATGTATCACATAATACTGCCCTTACCTTTTAAAAATGTAACACTGAGTGCATTTTAACTGACCTACTTTTTACTTTTATTGAAGTACATCTTTTACACAAGTACTTTTACTTGAGTACAATATTCCAGTACTCTTTCCACCTATGAAAATCTGGATACTTTTGAGTGAGCCTTCTAGGGCTTATTTCCTTCACTCTGGGCTTGGTGCTGTATGCTTCTGGGAAACGTGAAGGTCAGGAGCTTAGACACCAAATATCAACTCTGTACATACTCTGCATTCACATAATAACACGTTCCACGTGAGTTGGCTGACGGAAATGTTCTGGTGCAGGAAGAACAACTGTGATAATTAAAGTTCATCTGTCTGAATCTCATGGCTAATGAGGCTCGGCTGCAGTCGGGTGTGTGAAGGTCGTCCCAAACTGCCTAGTGAAAATGGAATAAAATGGAACCTACAGGATTAAGTTGTTTTCATGGTTAGTTAGATGAAATCTGGGTCAGCGTGATGAACCTTGACTATCTTGTTTATGAGGCAAGAATACATAACAAGTAGTAAAACGCAACATGTCTGAAGGACTCCAGAGTGCTGTTGAACAGTAAGGCCTTATGTCACTGGAGATAAACAACAGTTATTCTCTGCATTCTTTTCTCATGTTGTAGCTGTGTGCTTGTCTTTTGAAAGTCATAGCTTTGAAAACATTCCTGTTTCCTACAGAAAGTGTTTTTTTCCAATGGGTTGTATGTATTTGAGTATGTTGACACACAGATTCTGTAATGTATTCCAGCCTCTTACTACAGCGTGGGTCGTGACATCTTCAGATTTTCTGGTTTTCCATACGTGCAGCAAGTCATACAGGGGGCGTGAAGCACATATACAATATCAACAGTGATTCTGGGAGGATCAAAGGAATCCACTAGAGTCAGTGAAACATCTGTATTTTGGAAAGAGGCGTACAGCTACAGTCGGTTTGAACCTGGTGTCAAGAATACGTTTACATAGTAGTTAAAGCAAATATGATGTCTTGCCGTCAGAAAGGGGCTCTAACAGAGCAGCTTGTCTCATCCTGACCACTGTGAGCAGTCAGTGTGAAAGATTATTGGCGGCATAAAGCATTATGCTAATTTTCCTGGGTTCAGTGGAGGGCTGAATCCACTGTAACACAGCGTTTCATATCTGAGGCCAGCTCTTGCTCTTTTGATCTCCTCCTTTCCAGAATTTAACAGTAGATGATTCAACTAATGATGAATGAGTGAACTCTGTTTGAGAGGCCTGAGAGCATCAGCTTAATCCCAGTAGAGGAACCAGCAGTGGCACTGGTAGACTTGTGTTTATAGGCTTTTTCTCAGGAGGGTGGAAACATCAGGGGAATTTTATCACAGAGAATGGGATTCCTTCCCATTTATAAATAGGAAAGTATTTTTAGGAGCTGTGTGTGTTTGTTTGGATGTGATTAGAAGGGTTGTCAGCAGGGAGAAACGACTATGAGCATTCCCACATAATTGCTTTTTTTCTCGGGGAAAAGGATGGTGTATTAGCTTGAGCCAGAATGCATCGTACTGCATACGATTAAGGTGATGGAGGATGTGTAAGAGACAGTGAATCTCTGTAGGTGTTTCCCAGGTAGTTTTAGTCCTAATATGGCATATGATCCGCCGTGTTTTGCATAACCCACAGACATGTCATTTCCCAGAGACAGGTTTTGTTTACAGTAGCGCAGAGGCGTTCTTGTTTGCCGATATCATGTGAGCTCAGAGACAGAGAGAGGTGTGCGACCAGTTATTATGAGACAGATGACTCTGTGTTGGGATGAATTCCAGACTTCAGCATTCAGACAGCTGACAAGCGAGGCGCTTGGCTTTATTTGCCTCTCAGCTGAGCTCAAACACAAGAACAAGACACCAAAGGAGTGTCGAGTCTAGCACGCCATGTTGTTCTTCTGGTTTGACAGCATGTGCGTGTTCCCTTCAGTCCAGGTGAATACCAGGCATATGACGCTGGTCAGAGAGGAAGTCAACCTGCCTAACTGGTTCTCCTTTCTCAGGTCAAATGAGATGACAGGGCCGCTGTGTACTACCTGCTGTACAGCATCCATCCACTGAAACTCCCTCTGTTGCTTCTTTTGTCTCACCTTACAGTGTAGGAGTGTACACTGATGCCACCTTGTGTTCAGACAGCTAATTACATGACCAGAGGGACATGGTGATGAGGGAACAGGTGTCAGAGTAAATAAATTAGGTTGCTCACTGTGGAGGTTTTCAGGTTTTAATTTTTATTAACAGCATCATGGTAGACTTATTAAAAGCAACATAATATTCACTCATCGTCACAGGGATATCCCTCAAGCTATTAAGGAAGTGTTGTTTTTCACAACGTAGAAGTCAGTTATTGTTTTTAACACAACACATTTTATTTAGCTCAAAACACAGGTTGGCTGACAAGTAAACCTTACTGCAGCAACACTTTTAATAGAACAGTAAACCTGAAATGATTCATTCGACTCACAATCAATCTGCAACAAGGCTGATTAAAGATGAATTATTTAGGTAATTAAGTGTGAATAGCAAAAAAAAAAAAAAAAAAAAAAAACTGCTCAGCTTTTTAAATTGTATTATTTGTTGGTTTTCTTAGCCTCTATGAATGCAAATCAAATATTTTAGGTTTTTGGACTGTTCGTTGGAAAGAACAAGTAGTGGGTAGATGTTACCATAGGCTCTGGACGAATGTATTTAATATTTTTCATGATTTTCGGACATTTATTTCAACCAAATAAAATGTTTTTATTCCATTTATCTAACCTTTATTGAACCAAAAAAGCCTAAATAACATTTAAAGTGTCTTCGCCAAGAAAGGCAGTAATGACAAAAAAACAAGACAGATAAAATGAGATACAGTACGTCACACTTTTAGAAATAGAAGTTATGAATACAATTTGTAATACGGGCGCACCGATTTTGAAATTCTTGGCTGATAACAACGTGTAAAATAACAATTTGGCTGATAGTCGAGACCCGTACTGATGTTTTTATATTGTTGTTCATTTTGTTTTTGTTATTTATTTCCCCTTTTGTGACAGACAAAGAAATCTACACTATAAAAAATAACTGAACTGTTTTAAAGTAATTAAGCCCTGTAAACATACAAATGTATGAAACAACCTTTAATCTAAGCTTTCACATGGACATTAAATGGCATCTTAAAACAGCCCCAAGCAGGGCTCAACAGTAATGGTTGCTAAGTTGCCATTGGAAACTATTTTGAAGAATAGGCAGTCACTTCTTGGCCTTTGTTTTCCATCAGCTGCAGCCATTTTTAACATAAAAAACAGGGACAGAAAAACATGTACCCAAAAATAATTTGGTAATATTTTTTGCATTAGTGATATCTAAATTCTGCTGTAACAGTCAGAACTGGAACCAGACAATACTGTATATGCGTTGGTCTTACTCATACAGGAATCTGTTTTACAGATAATGATGAAGCAAATTAAGTTTTGATTTTTTATTATATAAATTATGAATGTTACAAATACAAATAAAACTTAAGGAAGCCTATTAGAATAATTTAATCAATTGCTTTTTCAGTCTGCTGCAAAAAATGGCTGAAGTGAGATGAACAGACTGAAAAATGTATCTTATTCGATGTAACAGATGTTGACAAAGTTTTCCTTTGGGGACATAATTTACAGTTGAAAAAAAGTTAATAAATCGCAATATATCGCAATAGATTTTATTGCAATACTCAGCATATCACAACATATTTTAAATCACAATAATATTGTATCATGACTATCATGGATCCTATGGTGATTTCAACCCCTAGTTAATAAAATAATCAGATAAAACATAAACTACAAAGTTTTTTTTTTTAGCGATTAAGCTATTGAACAGTCTTTCATGTCACATTTTTATTATTACATTGATATGTAACTGCATAGTATCTTAATTATCTAAAAATAAATGATGTGACTAAAAATTGTTGAGTCTCGCCAGGAGCTCTCTAAAACCATCAAAAATACTAAAACCATTTTTCTAACACTTTGTTTTTATTGTTTTTTACGAAATATTACAAAAGGATGGGGAAAAAAGAAAACAAACAAAAAAAGTGTAAATAAATAAGAAACCTCTTGTCATTGTGTCTCATTGTCATTGTATATTATACAACGTAATTTTGTTGCAATGAGCAATCCAGTTAGAAGCATACATGTTTACTCATACACCAACACTCGCTCATCGCATCATTCTCTGGATCACATAGACACACATTCACAATTATATTTTTAACCAATCCTGACTTTCTGGGTTCTGTTGGTAAGAAAGTCTTTAATCCTCTGACAGAGTAGGGTTCCCAGATCGAAGGTTTGCAGTTTGTTGATCAGTTTGTTTGGACTGATGGAGTTGAATGCCGAGCTTTAGTCAACAAGCAGCATCCTGACATACAGGAGAGGATGTTGTAGACTGTCGTGTTCTTTAAATTTGCAACCATTCATCTTCTGTAATATTCACACCTAGTTCTTTTTCCCATTCCAGCTTTACATTTAGTGTCATATCTCCTCTTCTCCCTTATAGACGTTGATATAGTGCAGGTATTATTTTATATTTCTTCGATTTTTAAACTCCAGTTTTGGTTTTTATGATTCAATTTTCATCCAGATTTACAGTATGCTTTATTTCTCTGTCATAAAAATCCCATAGCTGCAAATATTTGAGGTGGTCTTGATTGTTCAATGTAAAATTTGTTTCAGTCTTTGAAAACTCATAACATTCCCATCTGATATTACTGTGCACAATCCTGTTATGCCATTAAAGCCATTTTTAAGACAAAGACTTTATGGGCTAACTTTTCTCAAACATCCAAAAACGTTGGCATCCTGATGAAATAACTCCTGTATCCAGTTGCCGAAGGATACACTGATGGATCAGTTGATTAATCAAGAAACTAATCTGCAGTTTAATAGCTGTGTCAGGATTTTACTGCATGAAACTTCTGTAATCCACAGAGTGAGACATCCATCACTTACTGATATGCACACCAGAGTAGCTGACTGGACTTATTGTGTTCTGTCTCATCAGTCCTCTCTGTTTGTTGTCAGTTGTCAGCGTGTTGTTTGATAAAGAAGTTGCATTCAGAGGATCCCATTTGCACCACACCCCCCACATGACACCCCGCTGTCAGACCTCATTAATCAGAAGCCTCTGTCTATCAGGATCACACTGGATTGTGTCTCTCTTTGCAGACGGATGCTTCTCTATCGCTTTCAGGCAGATTCCTGATAACAAGTCAATCTGGTTGCAGTTTAGGGTAATTATAACCACTCTGGCTGAATGCGTAGCTTTGGAGAAAATGGAATTGGTATGAATACACTGACTGGATGCTCAGTTTATGCACATTTTCCCCAAAATAATGAGAATTGTTGGATTTTCCAGTTGTTATTTAAATTCGTTAGTAGTTGGCTTCTGTATTTTTCTCATGTGGTTTCTCACTCAGCCGTTTCTTAATGTTTGTCCATTTGAGTATCGCCCCAGCCCGGCGCTGTCTGTGCCCCGGCAGGATGTGGCAGACGAGGCATATCGAAGGAAGAAGCTTAGATCCATTAAACCTGCAGTGGAGGCTGAAAAGCCAGGTTCTTTGCAGCGGAGGAAGGATTTGTAGCAACATCCAAAAGCAGTTTACGCAGACAGTTTAGGATTTTGTTGGTCGGTGCTTAGATTAGGCCGTTCCAGGAATAGCTGATAGAAGCAGCCGGCAGCTCGGGCTGAAGGGAGAGTACAATAATTGTGATATAGACTTTGGACGTGGATCTCATGACTAAGGTAAACTCTATACCTGCATGTAGATGGTCTCTGAACTGCTGACCAGTTAGGAGTTGGTCTTTACTTGGAGGCGGTGAGATGAGAGCTGAAATGATAAGTTGATTCATCAAGTAGTTGACTGACGTAAGTAATCTGCAACAGTTATCACTTAAATGTCTTGAATCATTTTTTCAAGCAAAAAGTTACTGGTTCCAGCTTCTTATGTGTAGATTTGCTTCCTGTTTTTATTGTCTATGATAGTAAGCTGAATATCCTTTGGTTTTAAACTGTTGGTAGGACATAACAAGCAAATGAAAATTAGGATTGCAACTAATTATTATAATCATTATCAATTTAATGTACCTGTATGTTTTTTTCCTCTAGTAAAGGTCCAGTGTTTAAGATTTAGAGGGATATATGTGCAGAAACTGAATATAATACATGTTTTCTTTAGTTTAAAGTCACCTAAAAATAAGAATTGTTGTATTTTTATTACTTTAAGATGAGCCGTTTATATCTACATAGGGAGTGGGTCCATGTCCACAGAGCCCATCATGTTGCACTGCAATAGCCCAGAACAGACAAACCAAACACTGGCTCTGTTTTTGTGTCAATCACTGTAGTAAGAGGCCCCTCCAGGACGAGAGCCTCGGGTCAGTTTGTTTGGGGAGGAAGAGACCTCTGCAGATGATTGTGCTCAAGGTAAAAACCTTAAGTCAATGTTGGGCTGTTTGTGCGCATCTGTTGTCCTTGTCGGTGTGGTGTTTCCTGCACTGTTGCCCCTTGTCGGCTCCCCCAACAGCTTTTTTGGCCACTGTAGCATGTTGAATCCATTGAGTCATTGAGCTTTTTTGTAGAAAGGTTTCGTGATGGTTTGTGTTATTTTTTATTGCCGCACGTTATATATACTCTGCTCCTTTTACATGGGATTGTGTTGTGCTAACTGGCTAACTAGCGTCAAATGGTTTCCCTTTTTGAATGACAATTACAGACTATGGCTGTCTGCTGGTGTGGTGTTATGTCCTCTCACGCAGGCGCAGAACGTACATGCTGGTTGGCCGTCAGCTGTGTACTTGGTGTTCATGTGCAACTTTTTAGCTGAGACACAAGAGGCAACAGAACAATCTGCTCTCGTTGCTGCTGGTTCTTTGAAGTCGGTTTGGTGTGTCTGGGCCTTAATGGATTGTTTTGTCTGTAAAGGATTACAAAATAATAACTCCACAGGGTCCTCTGTGTTTTTTGTCTATAATCTGTAGATATTAATATGTGAAAATATTCATTTTACAATGGTATAAAACAGAGAAATCATATCAGAGGAAGTAAATCCTTTAAGAAGCTTAATTAAACCAGACAATGTGTGAAGGCTACAAATGACTTAAATGATGGTTTATAATCATAGAAGATTAAGAACCAGAAAATGTTATCATTTGAGAAGCTGTAACTATTTTTTAAGGGGAAACACTACAGGTGAAGGGGATAAATGAAACTTCTCCAATTGATTGCTTGCATTAAAAACAATTTGTTTGTATTACATGTTTTCTAAAATGTTTTGACGTAGTCTCTAAGTAAGTATGCACAAATTTTTAGGGATGCACGATGATATCGGCACGTCATCGGAATTGGCCAACGTGCTTCTTTTTTTAAAAAAAAAATTTGCACAATGAATGAATATTACCATACATTGAAAATTGTTTTATTTCATGTCTTCCATCTGCTGGTGAGCCATCACAACAAGAGTATGCATGTATAATATGATGTTAATTCCACCACAGATGAGACTTGATGATCACTTACATTATGTGGGGAAAAAAGTGAATATATTGATATCAGTATTGGTTACCGGCATACCGGATATCGGCAAAAATATCCAATACTCATGCATCCCTACTAATTTATATACATTTCCAGAACAGGCTCAAAATTCTTGTTTGGTTTTGTTAACTCAAAAGTTTTTTCAGAGGTTATTTGGATATCTCTTTGTATCACTCCTTAAATATGAAATTAACTGTCAGCACAGCAGCCATGTTTTTAGGAATAAAATATTCTATAAACCAGGCTATGAATTATATCTGAAAAAATCTCCTTTGTTAAAACCTTCAGAGTATAAATAGGAATAAAACCTGTAAGTTTGGTGTATGTAAGTGCTATTAAAGTGGATTAATCTGGCTCAGAGTAAGAGTAGCAAAACAAAAATATGACATTGTGGGTGAATAGGGTGCAAACAAATTAACTAATAGGTATCACCACAAAACTTCTCAGTTGAATACCTACATTAAGACACTTTTTTTGTATTACAAGTTTTCTGGAGTTATTTGTTTTAATATCCAAATGATGACCTCTTTAATCAAATATGTGCTTTGTGGACAAATTTCCAGATAGGAAATTCAAACTTGAGTAGACACATTAATGTGTATTTTGATTGTTTTCTTTTCACTAGTAGGAAAAAAGAACATCTTATGGAAGAAAAATAACCCAAAATTGACCAGTGCATGAAAAACCCGTAGTTTTTACCTGTAGTCTCTCCCCTTAAATAAAAGATGATCAGAGCTGTTGTAGATTAATTTTCTTATTGATTAATTGGCTAATTGTGGCAGCTTTAATGAATATAATTGGTGGTAGCAGACCAAAGTTAGATTGTATCATCATCACCTTGTCATGCAGCAACCATGAGGGCCATTGTTGTACTTGATTGTATATCTTGCAGTTTGGCGCCCTCTCCTGGTCTAAAGCAGGAAGTATCACACACTGTACTGACAGCACGTTATAAATGCAGGTCTGAAAGGAAAATTAGTGTTGGTCCCTGGAGCAGGAGGCATTTACTTGGCAGAAGGAAATACAGGCAATCCACATTTCCCACCAGCGACGGATCGAGCCAACGTTTGATTGATGCGTGACCTGGGCGCTTCGGTGCTAAACATCAATCAGAGAAGGGTGCATGAATGCTGTGGTTATTCAGTGTAATGGGAATGTCAATAACTCTTGCATCCTCTGATGAATACACAAGTGCCGTGCCATGATTCACCACTGAAGGCTGCTGATGTTTAAAGCACTGTTATTGAACCGAGCACAAGCCCTCACTTGTCCAAGTCGCTGATGTAGTGTGATGCGTGATGTTTCCACGGTTTTAACCATTACCAAGCAATTTTCTAGTAAGTCGGCACCTGCTGGTGCAGCCGAGATGAGAGAAATGAGACATTTTTCATCTTGTGGCTTCTTAGGCGAATGATGAAACATGTTTAGAAGTGACTATCAAGTGACAAACTCTTCAGAGCTGCTTATAACTACACGATCAGCAGCACACAAAATACTTAAGGCAAGTGAGAGTGCTACCCAAGGTAGTTTATCCTCCATGGGAGTCTAATGTGGGAAGTCATTAACTGTGTAAGCGAGTGTCAAAAAGAAATATAGCTTGTTTACTCAGCTCAGTAGGTGAGGATGTAGGCGGAGGAATAAAAGCTCCACAGACAAGGTTAGTACACATTTTTTAATAACATGGCACAATTTACATAACACAAGTTTAAATGAGGAGCATGCTGAAGATTCAGTCGCTTCATTTTTTCTCATTTATGTACATGATCTAGAAAGACTTCACTTTTTTCCCCTGTACATGGTTAACAGCAAAAAAAAGAAAGGAAAAAAAATCTCATTTAACAATCTTTTTGCAATACGCATCGACTAACCACTATGGCTCTGGTGGACATTTTTATGTTGGATTAAAAAACACTGCACGACATGATATCACAGAGTTTGAAGCGCACAACTAAACCTTCAGTGGACTACTAAAATAGATCTCTGCTCATTAGAAACAAACTGTCCATAGTTTAGACTTGCTTTTTTTGTCTTTTGATTTTGTAGGTACAACAACTCAGGAAAGCACTTTAATACACTGTTTGACCAACAGAACCTATTTCCAAAACATGTACTTTACACTCCTTCGATAGGGCAGATGTGCTGTCATGGTGTTTAATGTGCTGCATTCTCCCCAGAACGAGACTGAGCGACGGGAAAAGGAGTTGACATTTGTGCTGCTGGTTTTTTTATACATTGAAAATGGTTTGAAACGCCTCTATCAACTGTTTCTAGGATTGTCACCACAATTTAGCAGATTTGAGAAAGTGATTCTTGAAACATCGCCTTTTCTTGAGTCCAAATCGCCACCTACAAACCCTGCGTGGATCGGTTAAAGCTTGTATCTGTTTGACCCATTGTGTGTCTGAGTTGTGGAGAGAATACAGCTGTTTGTCCTTTATTGTTACACAGTCAGTAGTGGTGAGAAGGCCGGCTTTCAGAAAGGGAGCCCAGACGTTTGTTGCATAGTTGAATATGGGGTCTCTGGTACAATGCTAATCAGCTGCGTCAACTGAGAAAACAGAAAGGAAATAGCAAAAAGCACGTTCTGAATCACTGCTGTAATACTCCTCTATTTACATGTGTTCAAAGTAAAGCTTTCAAAACACCCTTTTGCATATTTGTACCATGATTTTTAATCCATACAGAGTGAGCACAGCGACTGTACACATTATCTACACACTTTGCTGTCTGTCAGTGCTAAAGTACATGTACATTCCAAAATTGTTCAGACTTCCTCCGCGTCACTTCGCTATACAAGAGAAAGGATGCACACAAAAAGCTGGAGCAAACTGGGAAAAAAATCTTTGAAAAATCTTTTTTTTGTTCCATGATTATTGTCTCTTTGCAGTTTTTTACAAAAACAATTCATTGCGTGGGCACGTCTCTGCCCACATAAGTTATTCACAGCTATGATACAGTCTTGCTTTGCCCAAAGCTAAGTGCTTGGTGTGAGTTCAGTGTTAGTGAGGCACAGGGCTGCAGGGGCACTGAGTCTGCTGAGGCTCAGCTCACCGTGCCTCGATGTCTTTGTGAGCTGGTCTGTCTCTGATATCTGTGGCCAGGGGGGTAGTCCGTCTGGGTGAGCCGGGCCGGGCGCCCAGTGTGGGGATGAGCGGGGGCGGGGCACTCAGAGAGGCGGTGGGTGGTGTTTTGTTCAGGATACCGTTCTGATGGGCGGTAGCTGCGGCGGCAGCAGCTGCTGCGGCTGCTGCTGCAGCTGAGGGGCTGACCCTGGAGTAGTGCATGCCTGGGAGTCCAGGGGCCATGAGGCCCGGGGCGGGGTGTGGGAGATGTCCGTCAAGGGCAGGATGGTGCATTGCTGGGTGGAGGCGCCCGTGCTCATAGTCCTCTCTAAGCATGTTGAGGCGGTCACGCTCCTCCAGATGGGCACGCTCCTGCTCCCTCCTCTGCTCCAAGGCCAGAGGGTGGATGTGGTCACGATTAAAGTCATGAGGCTCACGGTCCCTGTAGGAGCGCTCAGCCTCATAGAGGCGAGGCGCTGCCAGCCGGTGCAGAGGATCATTCCTTAGCAGCAGGTCCCTGGCCAAAGGGTCCCGTCTGTGAATGTCCAGACCCCTGTATGGGTCCCTCATTGGGTCCCAGTGGAAGGCAGGGTAAGGGAACCTGTCAGCTCCTGGAATGGGGCTGATACCCATGAAGGGTGCCACCACTCGAGTTCTCTCCAGACTGCTGATGCTGTTGATGGGGTGAACACCAGCCATGCTCATGGGCATAGGCATTGAGGAGGGAGGGTGGAGGTTTGGCGTAGAGGGTGCCTGTGTTGGATGCTCACTTGCCCTCTCTGTGGCTCCATCCTGCTCCTCCTTTCGCTCCTCCTTCACTTTCACCTCGCTGTTTTTCTTCTGGTGCTCGTATGGCAGCTCTACCTTCTTCTCCAGGACCTCCCTGCTCAGCCCACCGTTGGGACGTTCCAGGCTGGTCTGCCGGACGTAGGGCGACGGCGTCCCCCTGTTGGACACTTTGTCCTCTGGCACTCTGCCGTCGTGGATGACAGGTGTGTCCTTGTCGCTGTGCTGGTTGTCTTTGAGCTTATGGTCATCTGTGCCGTTGTCTTTCCAGGAGTCTGAGTGCTCCCTCTCCCTGTCCTTGGCCTTGTTCTCCTTGTCCCTCTGAGGCTCTGCAGAAGCAGGGGGCAGGTGGTTCCTGTGGTGCTCAGGCGGCCGGGTGTGGCTGAGGAGGCTGATGGGGTTGACAGGGATCGGGGATGGGTGGCTCGGATGACGCTTTTCTACAGAGTCCCTAGAAACATAAACAGAGTACCTCCATCAGTACCAGTAACATTAATTATGTTTTAGTTTTGATTCCAAATCGAAACAATAGGCTTAAACATAGAATACAAAGAAATGGTTCAACAAAATCCAAATATGTATCCAAACATATCCTATCTATTTCTGTTTTTAGGGTTAGATGACAGAACTCACGCTAGAGTAGTCAGTTTTGGAAGCAGCCTTTTGCTGAGCAACACCCACCTGTCTTTGTCGTCTTTACTGACCAACGAGTCACGTTTTTCAGGTTCTCTGTCCCTCTCGTGTGAGCTTGCTGAGGTACTCCTCTCGGAGTCTCCAGGTTTCAACCAGGGTGGCGGTGTGGGGAAGGAGGGAGGCGTACGGTGTAGGCGGTTCCACGGCTCCTGGTGGCCGCTGTTACCGCTGCTGTTGAAGTGCTGCTGTGCGTTGGGGCCATCTTTATGGCCGAACACTGAGTTGGCCGCTGTTAGGGATTCAACACGTGGAAAACACGGTAGGACGCAAGTTAAATGCGTATCTTGACAACTTGCACTGGTGGAAATCTGTATTTAAATTCCGTTCTTACACATCATGATTAACAATAACTTTTATTGCTAGATTGGGAATATTACAAACAGCAACTACAAAAGGATTATTCCGTCATAGTGTTTGTTCGATGGTAACAGACAGTGATAACATGAGGTTGAAACTCACTTAGTGCTGGATTGCCCAGTCCTCCAAAGGCCGATGAACTGAGGGATCCAAGTCCTCCAAATGATGCAGGCCTACTGAAAGGTTCTGGAGGGAGACATCACATGTTAACACGTCACATCTTCATTTTCTTGTTTCAGATTGAGACTGAGAAGAACTGAACTAAAGATCGGCTTACCTAAGTGAGATGTTGGGGCGAGGAAGTTTCCAGGATGGTGGGGCGGATGACCGAATGGACCTGCTGATGGGTGTGTGGGACCTGAGCAGGGAGAGACAAAAACATCCATCAACCGCTGACTGCAATGTTGTGAAGTCTAAGTGTTAAACAGTACTTTAAGGGATAGTTCAGATTTTTTGAAGTGGGGTGGTTTGTAGGGATGCACGATACATAACTCATTTGACTGATAACTAATAACAATATCTATACATCCACTTTTTCCCCACCTAATTTCAGTCATCATCAAGTCCAATCCATAGTAAAATTAACATCATATCATATATACATGCTCTTATCGTGATGGGTCACCAGCAGATGGAGACATGAAATACAGTACTTTTCAATGTATGCCATATTCATTCATTGTGCCAAATAAGAAGAAGCGTGTTGGCTGATTCTGATAGTTAAGCCGATACCAATGACGTACCGATATTATCGTGCATCCCTAGTTGTATGTGGTGCTTATCTATAGTCAGTGTTACCTAGAGTAGATGGCAGCTGGCACACTCTCAGTCTAAAGCATACAGGAGTACTGCCACGGAAGCTAAGCCATGCACTGCTTGGATGGGGGCAGCAGCAAAATGTATTTTATCCACCCTAAAAAGAAAAGCATTACCCTGCCATCGGACAGCCCTGTCCCAATGAGCTGTGCTATCGATGCTTTCTTCAAAGCCAGACTTCATTCACAAATTCAGTCCTATAACCTTGCAGATCACATGAGTTGCTGGTCTACTACTGGCTCTGTTCGTTATTTTGTTTGTGTTGTTATGTGAGTTTGGTGGATCCAAACTAACTCTTTAAAACACCAAAGTACCAGTAACTGTGGAAAGGGCTGTCTGACGGCAAGGCAAAGTGGTGCAAATGTTCTAACGGAGTGTCTATTGTGTGACTGTGTGGCGTTATTATGGGTCCTACTGTGTGCTGCGATTGGCTAATACTTATTACGTTGATGCGTTGAGGTTGGAAGCAGTTAGAATATGGGCAAAGAGGTCATGGTTAGGACTAGTACGTGAATTTGCAAATCCTAGGATAGCGAAGGAATGGGCTGTCTCACTCTGCCTTTGATTGGCTTACCCTGACATTCTTACCCTAACCAATCCAACCAACACATGCAACGAGTGCTAGCCATAGGGAGAGTAGGGAAGGTCATTCCTGTGCTACCCTAGGATTCAAAAATGTGTGATTAGTACTAGCCAATCTCCAAAGTCTGAGATTAGATAGGTAAATTCATGGGTGAAGCAAGGTGATGTGGTGGGTCAATGGGTTGAGCACATGACTTAAATACAGGATACTGGGGTTCAAGTCCCATAATAGGCAACGTTAGCTTACTGTTTTAAGACTTAGTTGACTTAATTATTTTTAGTTTTTATGATGTATAAAACTGCTGAATGCACACTGTGTATAGACTGTTTGAGTTAACGTCATATTTCGATGTTGGATGGATGCCCAGCAATGTACACCTGGGTGGGGTCTAAATAGCATTGTTGGCTTCAGACACCAAGGGTCTCTTTTATGAAATAGCGCATAGGATCCATGCCAAAAATGACGTGCACCAAAAAATATTCAACAATTTCTACAATCAGGCTTCCACCTCACCTCACCATTTCCTGCCTCCAAAATGTTTGTAAGCATGGGTCAAAGTTTTTCCCATCGAGTCTGTTTTTATAGATCACACCGTTTCCATGGGAAATAAATATGTTTTGCTGCTGCCTCCTGTCCACAGCTTCCGGGGCGATACTCGTGTTTGCTTCTTTACGCTGGGGGCGTCAACTGCCATCTACTGTAGGTAATACACTGACTATGGAGAAGTATATCATACAACACCACTTAAAAATCGGAACTATCTCTTTAAAGGATCCTAATTAAATCTATAGTTTTTTCGTTAAAAAACAAAAGAGAGGGGTCTTTAGTCACACTAGCAGTGTGGCTCTAGTGAAAAAAAAGCTATTGGATATATTGCAATGCAATTTGGTACATACATTGATGTTTATGCCCATATACGTGCATAACTAATGACATTCCCATCAGCCTGAGCTATACTTTGTGTTAAGTGCTAATCATCTTATGTTAGCATCAGCATTTAAATTGAATCACTTGCATTTGTTTGCTTAGTTCTGTAAAACATATTAATATTTCTATATCTATTAATATTTAGTAAAATAGATGCCCTACATTCACAGTGAGTATTATGTCCATCTTGTAAAGCACTTCTGTTGTGTTTGCTGTCTTGGCTTGTTCACAGCTAACAATGATATGATCAGACAACAGCTCACTCTGAACAGCAGGAATTAAGCAACTGCTACTGTATGTCAGAGGGCACTGTTGTTAACCATCAATCAATCTTTCTACCCAGAGATCTGACACACACTCACCTGCAGCAGAGAAGAGCGTGGCGGGTCGTGCCAAGTCGCTGGGGTGATGGATGGCGCCGAAGAGGCTGGGGCCCGGAGGTCGACTCAGGAACTCCGGCTTGAGGCCAAAGTCTAGCTTGTGAGGGTCGACCTGCATCTGCTGCTAGAAGACGGCAGACCGACAGAGAGAAACACATGTAAAACCCCACTATAGACTGATAATACTGTCATTTTGACTTTACTGTAAGTCAGTGATTAGGTGGTTGTATTGACCTAGGACACTTTTTGAGGTGTTGATGCCTTGTATGTTCTCTATTTTCACCTTATGTTTTATTTGAAGTGTATTGAAATGTCCTTCATATTAAATGGTCTTGTGAGCCTGTTGTTTGTTTTAATTTTTCAAGTGAAGCACTCAGTCCCTATAATCCCCTTACTGTAAGGCACTTTGTGCTGCATTTTTTTGAAAACATAGTTTATTGTTAATTAATAAAAAGGTCCTGCGACGGATGAGGAGAGCCTCCCTCCCCCCTCCCATCCTGACTACATTCTACAGAGGCACCATCGAGAGTCTGCTGACCAGCTGCATCTCTGGTTTGGGGCTTGTAAGGCCTCTGACTGGAAGTCTCTGCAGAGAGTGGTGAGGACAGCGGAGAAAATCATCGGGTCCCCGCTCCCCTCTATCCGGGACATTGGGCATAAGCGCTGCCTGACCAGAGCCCAACGCATCTCCTCTGACCCTACCCACCCCCACCATGGACTGTTCTCCATGCTGACCTCTGGCAGGAGGTTCTGCAGCATCCGTAGCAGGACGTCCAGATTCAGAGACAGTTTCTTTCCCCTGGCTGTAAGACTATTGAACACTCACATACAATAAATAAACACTCATCTATGGACTGTAACAGCCCCCCCGCACAAAACCATGAATAAACGTCAATATAGTATGTTGTCCAAAACCATGTGAAAAAAGTCAGTTTTGCATGTCATCCAAAAAAAAATGTAAAAATGTCATAGTATAGTATGTCGTCCAAAACCATGAAGAAAACTCATAGTATAGTATGTCGTCCAAAACCATGAAAAAAAGTCATAGTATAGTATGTCATCCAAAATCAAGAAAAAAAGTCATAGTATAGTATGTCGTCCAAAACCATGAAAAAAAGTCATAGTATAGTATGTCGTCCAAAATCAAGAAAAAAAGTCATAGTATAGTATGTCCAAAATCAAGAAATAAAGTCATAGTATAGTATGTCGTCCAAAATCAAGAAAAAAAGTCATAGTATAGTATGTCATCCAAAACCATGAAGAAAACTCATAGTATGTCGTCCAAAATCATGAAATAAAGTCATAGTATAGTATGTCGTCCAAAACCATGAAGAAAACTCATAGTATAGTATGTCGTCCAAAATCATGAAATAAAGTCACAGTATAGTATGTCGTCCAAAATCAAGAAAAAAAGTCATAGTATAGTATGTCGTCCAAAATCAAGAAATAAAGTCATAGTATAGTATGTCGTCCAAAATCAAGGAAAAAAGTCACAGTATAGTATGTCGTCCAAAACCATGAAAAAAAAGTCATAGTATAGTATGTCGTCCAAAATCATGAAATAAAGTCACAGTATAGTATGTCGTCCAAAATTATGAAAAAAAAAACGCAGTTGTAAAAATCTGCTAAGCAAAACAGTGATATTGTAGCATGTCACAATAATGTCCAAAAAACACAGAATACAATGCCATAAAAATGTTGAAGTGACTGCCTCTGTACGGTGCACATCTTGTGGCCAGATGGATCCTCACCTTTACTTTCTGTTGGTGGTGGTATATCTGCCAGGCGATATGGACGTGCATGGCGCACCATTTCCCTGGTTTCTGTAGGTACAAGAGCAAGAGAACAAGTGTGCAGATTTTTTACATCTATGGTTTAAAAAATCTGAATGGTATATCCACAGTGTTGCTTAACAAGTGCCTGGAAAGTCCAACGAATATGAATGCATGACATCATTAGGTAAATAGACCCACATTAGTGCTATATTGTCAATTCACATTAACCCTCACACATCAGTCAACCATCTTAAATGGTCAAATAACATAAACACAGTGCACCCTTCTCATTTGTTTACAGACGTCACCTGTAAAGCAAAATGGTACATGTGGCACCTTTAATCACACATTTTACTTCAATATATGGTGTATGGTTGTTGAAGGGTATGCGACAGAGGTCTAGTAATTATAGCTGTGATTTGAGTAGTCGTGTAGAGCAATGCATGACTATGTTGAAGCAGAGTCTGTCAGTAGTGTTTCCACATACAGAGGCTGTGCTGTTCTCCAAAACGAGCTTTGTTGTGGCAGAAACTAGTGCACTCTGCCTCCAAGTGCTGTGCTCATTTAATTAAAGACATTATCTACTCCATTAGCCAAAACCCTTTAAGGCATCATGGCTATTATTGTGTGTGTGTGTGTGTGGTGGGAGAGAGATGTGTGTGTGTGTGTGTGTGTGTGTGTGTGTGTGTGTGTGTGAGGGTGCAAGAGGCTGAGACGCTGCAGGGAGCGAGCACTCACCCTGAGAACGGGCCGAAATGGATCCGTTAGCTACGGGAGGGAGAGGGGAACAAAAGAGGCTGAGTTATTTTGCTGTCAATCAAATCACTTGTAATTAGTCTCTGTGTGTGGCATTCATTATGAAGCAAATTAAAATGTTCCCTTTAAAATGAAGCTTTTCAGGAGTAATTAACACGCGGGTTCTTCCTGCATGACCCTCTGCATACAAACGAACGCAGCAGCCGAGAGGAAAGCAGCCTGCGTTGTCTTTAAACCTCCGTCTGATGACTCAAAGGCTTATGCAACATGTACAGAGAATCTAAAGGTTTCCTCTATGAGTGTTGTCTGTGTGTGTGTGTGTGTATGTGTGCTCTTACCCTGGGGTCCTTCTGTAAGAATGTGTGTGGGACGCCTCCAGGTCTCCCGGACACATCGAGTGGATTCGAGGTCTAAAGAGCAGCAGACACAGCTCGAAACAAAATTCTCTGTACCACCTATTTTCACTTTGTCTTTCTGTGTGTGTGAGAGCTCTGTGAGAATGTGGGTGTGTGGCGGTGTCCCTGTGCGCCTTACCTTGGGCTGAAAGGCGCCCTGCAGCGAGCCGAAGGGCCCAGTCGGGGGGATGACAGGGGGAAGGCCAGACATGGCCGGTGGGTAAGAGTGGAAGAGCTGAGGAGAGAAAAGAGGCAGAGGAGGCGTGAGGATGGCGCGGGAAATGCAGGACAGCAGCTTCACACGGCGGTGGAGATGGAGCAAACATGTAATGGGGGACACATGAACCTCAACATTTCTTTCCATTTTCCAAGACGCTTCGATAGGAAAGATACAAATGATTGCCTCTGTGTTTCACAAACAGCAAGTTTATAAAATATTCCCTGCTTGTTCCCGCTGGATTTAAATAAGGCCAAACGCGGCTTTGATGTGAAAACTAGAATGTTGTAATACAAGCAAAACACACGTAAAGCAAACAAGTGCTCAAGGCTCCTGCGGAGAAACATATGTATTCAACCGCTCACGGTAATTGTTCTTGTCAATCATATTAGCCTTAGTTAGAAGCAGAGTTTCTCATGTTTCTCAACTTGCATGCTTGCATTTAATCGCGGCTGGTGCAACAGAATTATTTAAACTTGTTCAGCCAGGACGAGTTATCAGAAGGGGGAGATGCTGTGCGGTCAGTATGCTTTAGAGAGAGGCAAGGGCTTCGGGGTATTTGCTGCTGCCGTAATAACAGCCAGGGAACACTAAGAATCTGAAATGAAGCACTTAAAAAAAAACTAGCAGCATTCTGCACCGTCTATTCGACCCGGGGACTGAATACAAATACTTGATTTTTCTGATATTAAAATGTTCCTTGCACATATGCGGGCACACACGGCAGCAGACATCTGGACACTTCGGCAAACATGGCACGAGAGCAGGGTCCAATGTCTCCAGTAAGTCCCCCTTTAGTGAGTAATAATCATGAGCAAGCCACTGCTGTTAGCAGACAAATACAAATGGAGAGTAGTAGGCAAGACAAAGATACAGTATTCCTCTGGCAATAACAGTCTCCTCTGTAACACAGCCGCTGCCTTCTTCTGTATTAATTTCTATGCACAACAGTTTTACCGCTGCATGCATGCACAATAAATCTCTTGCTCCAAGATGTAAGAATCCAGCGCTGTTTCATTAATCACATTTGCTCGGGCTCAAGGGTGAAATGGTACAGCTAGGATGCTTACAGTATCCATTAAGAAGCGGATGAGCGATTGCATGGAAATCATACATCTAACACACACACATACACACACACACAAAGCTGTAACACCAACTAGCATGGGGTGGGATGGCATAATGGGCAAGCAACGCTGCTCTGCAGGCAGATAGTACGCAGCAGGGAAACTCACACTGTGTCTGTAGAAGGGGTCAACTTTTGTTGGGTATTTTTCAAACTGTAGGAGAAATGAAACAGAGCTAAGTACAAAGAGAAAACATGAGAGCCTAAACATGTACACTGTAACAGCGCTGACATCGGTCTCTCTCAGGGTTCATCTCAGGCCGACACAAAATGTATCACAAAGTGTATTTTAAGGCTAACAACATGCTCACAGACTGACATTATGATTCAAGATCTAAAATGTCAACTTAGATTCAAAGTTCAACCACTTCCCAAACCAGACTGTTTTCATCCTCCCCCTTTTCATGATTATCCGAAGACCTTTTAAACTAGCGTGGGTTCTGTGTCTCATTTGGTCTCCTTTTAGTGGTGCGGCTCAGGCTTAGGGCGAACATTTCCCCAGTCAAGACTAAACACTGCAGCCATAAAGAGCCTTTTTATGGCCTCATTAGCTGTCAGAGGCCTCGCCATGCTGCCTTTGAGGTATCATCAGAGCCAAGTGAACCCTCTATGGGCCAGGCAGTTAAGAATGTGTGTGTCTGTGTGTGTTAGTGTGAGTTTTAGGTCCAGCCACCCATTGCCTGTGGTCTCCCCCAACAAACAGCGGGGCTCTTAAACGCAAGGCATTTGCCAGTAATGAAAACCCCCAAACGGGACCAAATGATGTCATTAAATTCAGAATGAATTAAGTGTATTATGTTCTGAAAGCTGGCTCTGAAGTTAACATGCTTTGGGCAAGTTATTGCCAATTTAGAAAATAACGGCGACTCCAGTCTGGAGTCCTGGAGTATGCCAGAGAAAACACTAGAAAGGCTTTCTGGGAGAATAAAGGAATGATTGTAGCGTGGACGGACACACATGGTCATCATTGAAATGCTGCCGCAGAAACCCAAGGGTCCCCACAGCGTGCTGCTCACACACATGTCCGACTGTGTAAAATCTTCATTCTCACAACCACAAGGTGAAAACACTCAGCGCCGTGCCCGCCCACTCTTCTACACATGTAAAACTCATTACTACAACACATATGAAAACATTTTGGCTGCAGTGATTCTTTTTTTCCCGCCTTCCACCCGCTCCAACCCAATACAGGTGCGTTCTACTTATCCTCACATTTCTGGCAGGGGTACGCACCATGGGCGGTGCTGGGGTGGGCATGATGGCGTGGGGGAAGGGCGTGAAGGTGTGCTGGTGGGTGTGCTGGTGGGTGTGTTGGTGCTGATGCTGGTGCTGATGCTGATGCTGGTGCTGGTGGAACTCTGTGCGCAGGTAGGGCGGAGGGCCCAGCGAGGCGCCACGGTCGGCACTCTGGGAGGCCAGGAAACGGGTGTTGAGCTCCTGGCGCAGAAGGTCTTGCTCTGGAGAGAGAGAGAGAAAGAGGGAAGGGAGGGTTAGGACAGTGGTGGCCCCAGAAATTTTTCGCTGAGGTACACCAAAAGCCATAAGTGAAAATTAGGAATTCTGTGATGCTGTTGCAGTATACAGGCTAGTTGAAATCTATGCCAATGAGTACGTTAATACTGATATCTTTACTTTCTTATGTTAACGTCGCTTATTATCTGACGCGCATGGACTAATCCCAGCACAGCTAATATTTTGAGTTTCACAACAATCCTGTTTCAATGTGCTACATATCTGCATATTAACAGGCTGGCTGTCCTTTTCTTTACAGAGAAAATACTTTGAAGGAGTACACTGATCATAAGGAATGAAACATTTACTGGGAACAAGCCTTCTCAGTTTAGGGGAGACTCATGGATACTCATAGAATCCATTTCCATTCAGATATTTTGAGACCAGAGTTAAAAGGACCCTGTCGAAAAATGGCCATGCCAGTTGTTCCCTGCTGGCACCGGACATCAAAATTACATCAGAAAGACGTTACATCGGACGGATGTAAATTAAGTTGGAATTAAAGTAGGGTTGTTGATATTTTAAATGTCTAACAACTCTAGAATTTCACGTTGCATGTGAGTGTGCACCCTGGAGTGACTTTTTAACAAAACAAAATGTCTGAACCAGCCACTGGGGGGCGATCGGGCAAACTTGTTCCGTTTACAACATTTACAACTAAATTTTGATATTTTATGTCAAGATACAAGATGCTGTACGTTTGGAAGACTTTTGGTTACCTGACAACACAACTTAAAACAACAAAATATCAACATCAACTGTCGTCAGTATTCTCCATCAACTGACGCTGGCATTAGACGATGTCTTGACATTGAATTTTGGTCACCTGACGCCACAACTTCAATTCAACCAAATATCTAGTGGTGCCCCCTAATGGTTGACCAAACCTTAGTCGACTAATATGGTCATTAATCAGCAAGATTTCATTTGTCGCTTAGTTGCAGAAAAACAACAAAACAGAAAAGACAAACACGAAACTCTTTTAGGAGCTGCACCTTGTCAAAATAAATCAAAACCTATATGAGTGGACCATGTGGGAATTTAATTTGAAAGGACAGACACAGGAAGTGTCCACACTCAGCAGTCAGACAGGAGTCAGGTTAATTTCCAGAGCTGGTACCTGCAGTTATTCCACAGGCTAGTTAATAACATGTCGGGCAGGAAATCCAAAGTGTGGGATCATTTTGAGAAGGTGAAGGACGAACCCAAGGTGATATGTAAACTCATCTTCATTGGTCGACTACCAACATGACGTATCATCTGAAACATGGAAGTAGCTACATGCCCATTAGCCCACAGCGTCATTAACAGGCGGCTCGCTCAGTGTGTGACGTGCACTTGTAGATAAAATATAGGCCTATATTAATGAAGGTTCATTAGTGCGGTTTTGTATTTCTCTGTAATGTAGCAGTGTGAACAATGTTACTGATACTATTCTTTCTCACACCTTCAACTCAAACCATTGTGTTGCCCCACCCACAATATATCAGCAGTAGTATCAGGGTGGCCATGTCTCCCCTTAGGGGCACCACTGAATTAGGACTGGGTTTATTAATCATGGGAAGGTCACTGTGAAGAGTTCTCAAGCATTCTTCACGACAGACTTTGAACATACACATTAACGGCCACATGTAAGGTTTCTCTCTGGGACCACCATATGGTATGGATTTTGTAGTGGGATTTTTTTTCTGTCTAAATTAAACTTTTTGGTAAATGTAGCTGTCGTTACATTAAGTCAAGCTAATTACTCTTCTTATTACATGTCTCTAATTAAGAGATATTCTTGTTAATTTAATTACAGAAAAATTAAAGTTAGAGCCCCTCAGAGATGCCTGGAGGGCCCAATGTGAGAGCTACGTATGTCATCAAATAAGGGAAGCCATGTAAAAGTAACCGGAAAAAAAAAAGAAACATCCAGGAAATGGCTGTGATTATCAGCGTGTCATTTTAAATTTAAGCGAGGCTCGAGATGATTAGAACTGTCTGACTGCTGGAACTGTCAAATACTGTGATTTGATACACTATAGCCCCTCTGAGACGACATCTGTTGTTCTAATAACCTCTGAACAGCCTGTGGAGAAAGAATGGATTTCAAGTAATCGCTGGCTTTTCTTCTAAATTCAACAAAACGTGCCTTGAGAGATTATATCTCCTCCTGAGTAACCTTATCCTTCCTATTCCACTGTGACTCGCTACAAGATTTTTTGCATTCATTTCAAGCTTTATTGGGCCGGCGAGTGGGGGTGGAATTTTCTCTTCATAAAAATTTCATTAGTATCTTTTGAACAAAATCCAGCTCACTCCGTTCCGTATTGACTAAATTGATTTCTCGCACATGAACGCTATTCCAGGTGAAAATGGAAGTTCTGGGAACATTGCTAAAGGTGAGCCCCCCCGTCTGCCCACACTGACCCTGACATTTAGCTCGCTGGCGCTGCATGGAGATGTGCACGGGGTCTGTAATCGCTTTCACAATGTGGCCTGACTTGCTGGTGGATATTAGTGGTGTGTTGAGAGTCGATCAATCACAGCATGACATAAAGAGTGTGAACTTGAACTGTCCACACCACTATAAACACACAAAATGCTAGGCATGGAGTACGTGTGGATTATCTTGGACTCTGTTGCTTGTTTCCTTAAATAATTACCACAGCAATATTCTGTC
Organism: Epinephelus lanceolatus; assembly: GCF_041903045.1. Taxonomy (NCBI): domain Eukaryota; kingdom Metazoa; phylum Chordata; class Actinopteri; order Perciformes; family Serranidae; genus Epinephelus; species Epinephelus lanceolatus. Next base: position 19,651,286 of record NC_135744.1, on the reverse strand, counting down.
TGTCCATCTGTCTCTGCACCTCAAATGCTTTCAAATCAAATGCCGCTCTAAATGTACTTCTCACATGTCTCGACTGTTTAGGCAGTCTGATGCAACAACTTGCTAAAATAAGAGTCAGTCAGCTGAACGTGCAATCCTCTGCCACATCACTTGGGGGAGATGTGGAGATGTTTACAAGCCTTTGTGATGTTTACCTGAGTAGGCACTCCCAGCAGCAGGATGTCCGGGTACTGGCAGGGTGCTAGACGTAAGTGGTGGTGGTGGAGGCAAGGCCGCTGGAGGAGCGAACATATTGGGGTGATGTGGGTGTGGCGAGGACTGCAAGGCAGGGGGGAAGCTGTGGGGAGTGCTCTGGTTAGCTGCCAAGGGCAGCGGGAAGGTGGAGGCTGCTGCTGCTGCTGCCACAGGAGGAGGCGGGTGGTGGGGGAGGTGCAAAGAGGGAGCAGGGGGCCCGTGGGGCTTGGTGCCTGGGGTGCTGCTCCTGCTGCTGCTGTAAAGAGAGAAAGAAAAAAAAAAAGAGAAAGGCGGAGGAAGGAGCCAGGTTAAGCCAGGCGCGATCACTCAGAATTAACACTTGTTCCTCCACATCCCCTCGTCTCCATCTGCTCTGACGTTCAATTCCCAGCACAGTGTTTTCACACCTCAACTGTCCTCCATTTACAAACGCCTCCCTGCCTCTCCCTTGTGCTTCACAGAATCCAGGGCAAACATGATCCGCGAAAACACCACATTCACAACACCCTCGGATGCAAATAAACCACCGCTGGCAAGCATAACAGAACGTGCATCTGTCTTTGAACAGCTTCTGTAAGGCACTTCCTCCAGAGCCAGGTAGTGAACATGTGCATCGGAAACGGGATGAGAGCGAAAGAGGGTGTGTGTGCATGTGTAAGCAAACAGTCTTTTGTAGTGTGTGTGGGTTTTCCCCGGGGGCAGTCACAGAGCTTGCGTCTCCACAGCTCCGCGCGCTAAGCCTAAAAGCTCATTTGCAGCGCTCGCTCTTCGCTGTGGGCCCCGGCTGTGATTATTCACAGCGGGTGCCAGGCCCTGTTGGCGCACTGGCAGACTGGCAGGGCTGGCACAGAGAGAGAGAGGCAAAGCCAAGTCCTGAGAGCCTGCAAGGCAGAGCTGTTGTTGGGACTGAGTGGATTCTGAAGGAGCTATCCTGGAGTCTTAAATTAATGGAGAGAGCCTCATAGGCCTCAGTGCCTCTCAACAGATATAGGACACAACAGACTGGCTCTATTGTTATTTTTAATAATGTGAAAAATGACTAAGATTGTGGTGAATTTGAAGCGGAATCCCACTGAGGATTCTTCATAACTTGGGAAAATTTACAGCCTTCTGAAGTATTTAATATTTCAAGGAAGATTATCACAACTTTCCCCCAGTTCTCTTGCACAAATCAGTGAAGGATTCAAGGTTGTACTGTTGCACATACAGCCAGCATAACTAGTGGGGGCTGAAATCCATACAGAGCCCTGGTGACAATGTGGGTGGCTAATAAATCACAGGCACTCAGAGTGCATTTGGCCCTTTTATTCCGCTGTTAATAATCGGTGCTTCTGTTTGGCTCGGGAACTTCAAGCTCTCCCTGATGGCAATTTACATACTGATCGGGCATCATGCACACTTCCAGCTCAAGAGATATTCTAGTATTTTCAAGTGTGTGTGAATATGGAGGTTCTGTCTGTACTGCACTGCACACAATTTTCTGCCTCAGAGCGCACGAGGACATGAGAGACGTGACATGTTTTTCTAAATTAAACTGATGTGTGAGGTTGTGTGTTGTCGGCCTTACCTGTGACCGTTGAGGTTGAGGCCGTTGTAGGCAGAAAGGGGCCGGGGGTGGCAGCGTGACGGGGGCCGTTGGGGCCCTGCCTGACTGGGGTGCTGTTGGTGAGGGTGATGGGTGGGGAGGGCAGGCGACGGCGGGTGCGGGTGAAGGCTGGGCGTCGGCGGAGGCCGAGGGTGGGACAGCAGTTCAGGCTGGTGCTGGGGCCGGGGAGGGGGGGGCGGCGAGGGCTCTTGGCCCTGGGCGAGAGGCAGGGCTGCGGGCGTCTGAGGCCTGGGGAGAGCCTCTGAGCGTGAGGGCAGGTGTGCGGAGGCCGGAGCCTGGGCGGGGCCGTTTGTCTGGGTCCGATGAGGGGACAGGGGCTTGGGGACGGACGGCTGGGGTTGTGACTGGGGCAGGGGGAGGGTTTGGGGGGGAAGAGGCTGACTGGGGGTGCTGGACGCAGGGGGTTGGGGGTCCCTGCAGGTGTCCTGGCTCCTCTCCTGACTGCGCTCTAGGCCTGACACCTTGAGGAGGCCTGGGCCATGAGGCTCCTGGCTGCCATTGGTGGAGAGCACATGGATGCCAAAATCTGGAACTGTGTAAGACAGATAGAGAGAGACCATTTTTAGTTTCCAAGATAAACAGAAGTATGAAAAGCAGCAGAAATGTAAATTCACTGACGTGTCGGTGTTTTAATGGATTAGAATCTTCTGACAGCGAACAAGAGCACGACTCTCAGTGACGTACATCAAGCTGAGATGCTCTTTGGCTCTAACAAACATTATGTGTGCGTGCAGGCTTTTGTAAATCATTGTCTGTATAACTGCCATCTCCTCTGGCATTATTTCGTGTGTGCACTCTGACAAACTTTCCCACAAACCGACACACACACACACACACACACACACACTTATGTCCCTACTCTTCCCTCCCACACTGACACACCCTGCTGGGGTTTGCAGCTGTGCCAGCACAAGCACCAACTCCTGAGCCCTTTCATGCAGCCTTTAACACTGTCCCTGGGGACAAACTACACAGCTGAAATGTGTTTTTCTTGTTCGGGCTAAATCAGTTTGTGTCGTACACAAAGAAACATCACCTCCATTTCAAGGTGGCTGTTTTTTTTCTTCGCCCGCGTGACAGAACCTCCATTTGCAGGACAAATTAAATGTATCCTGGTCAGATTTGTTAATGAGGCATTTTTGCATGTACTTGCAACTGACTGGTGTAACTGACATCTATTATATGAGGAAACAAATTAGCTGAACTGTGCAAACACTATAAAGTTTTGCATGAACATTTAGATTTGCATTTACTTAACTGTTGGGTTGCCATTGCCTTTATTCTCTTTCACTTCTGCCAAAGTCAAGACACCTTATCTAACTGAAAACTGCAGGTATTATAATAATATTCATCTTTGGAAACACTGTTTGTTCTGTACCTCATGCAAATAGGTAGAGAGTGATGACTGTAAGCACATATTAAAGTGGCATATATTGGTGAGGTTGCAGAACTAAACTTGTCTTGTGTACCAAGTGTGTAGGAGAACTACGGTGGCTGACGTGACAACAAAAACGTGTGTTTGATTTGTGTGTTTTTCGCTACAGTAGAACAACATGGCAGGAAGAGGACTCGCTGTATGTAGGAATAAATGGCTCAGTCTAAGGTCACGAATACCCAACAATTCTTATTTCTGGTGGTTATATAATGAAGCCATAGTTCTGAATATGTTCCTTTCAAGGACACTGTAGGATAACACTGCATGTGTTCATTCACTTTTTCATGTGGCACGAAGGACAGGTGTGAGTTTAGCTTGCTGTCCAACAAGGTGAGGATTAATTTTATGGATTTTATGTAACTGCCAAAAACCAACAATTACCTGCCATTAGAGGCCCTGTTGGGCTCCATTCTGTACAAAGTGTGAATTAATCCAGAGAATGAATAATAGCCACTGTGCAATGGTGGAGTTGCACAGAACAATAGCTAATAAGTTCCGTCCAGGGTATTTCTCTGCAGGGACCTCCTCCTACAGAACAAAGTGCTCAGACAGCAGTCAGCTTGGCTGCTCCAGAGGCGAAGAGGCTCATGGGGGATGACAGTGCATACATAAACTGTAATTAACTCTCCCCAGGCCTCAGGGGGGTTTAGGGGCAGGAGTGAGGGCTCCTCCTCTCCCACAGGGAAGCCAGCTAAATCCTTTACCTGCCAAAGAGACATGGATGGGACCCAGCTCTCCTGGGCTAAGATAGCTGAGGAGCTGCAGCCTGTCACAGCGAGCTGCCATCTCCCTGACACACTACTCCCTCCAGACCGACTCCCCCGGGAGCAGGCAGCTCTTCGAGAAACTTCATCCATTTGCATTAAAATGCAAAGCGAGGCATTAGCAACCCCGGGTGCATGTGATATCATAGTTAAGGATCAGGGGAGATAATTCCTAGTGCAAAATCACAATCAATAACTACAATAACAGCTATTGACTCTTGCTCTGTGTGGGAGACCTTACTGGGACATCTGCCAGCCTGTCAGGAGACAAAAGGCATGCGTTGCCAGGTTGAAGTGTTTTTATAATAGTCTCTGTAAGGTGTCTTTATGCAAGCACAAATAAGAGAGGTCCCCTCATAATGCAGAGGCATCAGTTTTCAAAACTAACTAACCCTCACAGAGACACTATCTCTTCTTTGGCAGTCTGCACACAAAACACATCCCTGTTCAACACTCATGTGCATCAATGAACAAGAAAGCCCAGCAGCCCTTAAATCCATCTCCCTCACCCATGTCAATCTTCTCCACTTACAAATGCTATTACTGGTCAAGAGAGACTGCTGCTGGCAAACAACTCCACCGCAGCAGACGGGGAGAGGAGAAATTCCCAATTCTCAACTCTCCCACCACACCTCTCTGTCCCTGAGGTCTGCGGCTTGTTTTGAGAATGTGCTAACACGCTAAAAAGAGGGTGTCTATTCTGGTCATAATGAAGACTCCAGGGCCGGGCGGAGCGGGGAAAGAAGAGAAGAGGAGTATATGCCAGCTTCCCTCCCGTGAGGGTTCATTTGTCAGTCTTCTTCATCCCTGGAAACAAATAAGCGCAATTCCCGCTTGGGATACTCAAAATGTGGAGCCTCGCTGTTTCTCAACGTTTCAGTCGTATTCCGGTCTCTAACTAGCGCACGTTGCTCGCTGGAGCATTACAGCGGGGAATGAGGCCTGTGGGTGTGCGGGTTAGTCGGGGAGGCGCAAGCTAGAGGCCGGATTTAAGAGGTGAAGGGGGTACAAGAGGGCTTTGTGAGGGTCAGCTGGATGTGTGTGTGAGCAGGAAAGCCATTCATTAAGGCTGGATGTCAGGGGACCCAGCGAGGGGCTTAGGGGGATAACTCATTATCGCAGGGTGAGCTGTCTCCTACTGTTCACACACACACACACACACACACACACACACACACACACACACACCACAACTCCTGATTTGTATCTCCCTGCATGGTTAAAGCTACACTGCAGCATGTCATCATTAGCTACAACTCTGATCTGGCGAGACTGAATATAATGTAATAACATAGAAATATAGCACAAATGTGGATGAAAAACACGAGATAACAGAAGCCTCTTTTAGTCTTTCATCTCACCTTTGTTGTTACTGTCCTTCAGTGGACCGCAGCTCATTAGCGCCATGCAGCTGTATCTGTTAGGATTTTTTAATATGCCGCCAATATCAAACTGAACCTGCAGGGTTAATAGGCCTGTGTATCGGTTGGTTAATGGTCTTTCGTCAGCAAGGTATTTGGATTGGTACAGTCAAGACAAATGGCTCGAATCTTTGAGCCAATTGTTGTACTGCGATAAGATCCACAGAGGGAGTGACAGGCGGCCTGGCAAAGTGAGCCGCAGAACATTAGGAAGTTTAATATGGTGTTAGGTCATTACTGCCGAACATAAGGGGATCTATTACTATATTTCAGTGTCATCCCTGGATACAGCCTGGCCCCATATAAATGATTAACAAACAAGTGGCCAACAACATCATCTTTTAAAAGCGCGACTGGCAGGCAAGCACCTGTCCTTTTGAAAAATACATTAGCGCCCGACTCGTGCCAAAAGCACTTTGCTAATCTTTCTCCCTCATGTCGGTGCGGGTGGATGTGACAGCCTACACGCAGGCCTGGAGACATCCTGACAAATTGATGGCTTTTGAGACCACAGCGACATCCCAAGCCTTCGCCCCTTGCCGTCACCCCTTCCGCCTCGTCCTCCTCAAAATAGCGCCCCCGACGCACTCTAAGCCCTCGCGCTCATTTATGGGATTTCATCCAGGCAGGGGTCACATAGCTGCAATCACACAAAACCAACAACCTAACACATAGCAGGAGCCATGAGACTGACAGCTGAGCCACGGCCGCTCCTTGTGACTGCGTCAGAGGTTTTGATGAGTAGAGCAGAGGCGAAATGCAGACGGGGCTGAGCCTGACACACTGATGAAGACGCCGTCTGGTCAAAGTACCAAAATACAACACTAATCAAAGCCCAATATGCCGAACAGCAGGATATCAGCCTTTTCTCAGTTTCACAGTTTATTCAACTTTCTAATGAGGAAAAAGGAAGAACTTTTCAAGTCCTTTACTTGCATACAAATACAACATATAACTCCTTAATAAGATAGCAGGTATATTTAGATTACATGCAGATAAGGGGGATATTTAAAGGTCCAGTGTGCAGGATTTAGCGGGGTATTTTGGCAAAAATGTAATATAATACGTGTTTTCTTTAGCGTGTAATCACCTGAAAAGAGGTGTTGTGTTTTCGTTGCCTTAGAATGAGCTGTTTATATCTACATAGGGAGCAGGTCCTCGTCCACAGAGTTGCCATGTTGCAAACCCATGCTTCTACAGTAGCCCAGAACGGACAAACCACTGGCTCTAGATAGGGACATTCACGATTTTGCATCAGCCAGTATAGTTTGCAGTCTCTCTGCAACAAGCAGCTTTGGAAAAACACAGATTTTTTTTTAACGTGGAACTGCTTTATTCAGTGTTTTTACCAGTTTCACTGTTTGTTTTGGAGAGGAAGAGACCTGTGGATAATTCAGCTCCCAGTAAAAACCTCCCGAATGTTTGGATCGTAAGTTATCAGAGAAAAATGTGGGCACACATTAGCAGGTGCTGGGCTAGCTGCCCATCTGTGACAAGCCAAACAATGTAGGAGGAGAAACACTGATTTGTAATGTGAAACTGCTTTATTCAGTGTTTTTAGTGGTTTGAATCACCTGGTCTGTTTGTTTTGAAGAGGAAGAGGCCTCTGTAAAAACCTCCTGAATGATGAACACTGAGGGAAATCTAAGCAAGGGAAGTTTCAGCTGGTTGTAATCTGCAATCCACACCACTAGATGCCACTACATCCCCCTAAATCTTACACACTGGCCCTTTAAAAGGCACCAACTACACTGCCAATGTCAGGTCACAGCAACACATCAGTGCGGTGACCTCAGTGTTACTAAACTGAAGACACAACAGCACCAAAGATAGCAACAGATAACACCCTGAACAACAGCCAGCTTCATCTGCTGACGTCTCTATTCACAACAAGGAGACGGCCATAAAGAGAAGCAGGTCAGAGTTACTGTGCTGGAGGCTGCGACAGCTGTCCGACTGTTGAGAGCGTCTCGGAAACAGGTGCTAACAGGGAGGGAGGAGCAGGTCTGGAGGGAGGGCAGCCTGCAATGCATTATGGACTCAGGGGGCCTCAGATGATGCAATGACAGGTAACCTCTTGGTGCTGACTGCACGTCTGTCCTGTACCAGTGTCATGCTGCAACACTGGCTATTATTATCTGGTGGGGAGGGAGACGGTCACATGGGGTGACTGGGGTTTGTTCCTCTAACTGTTAAGCAACAACAATATGTAGTCGCTGGCGTGAGAGGATGTATTTATGCACAGTGGGGCTTTGTTCTAAAATATAATGTCAGCATGCTAACATTCTGATGTTTAGCAGGTGTACTGTTTACAGTATTCACTGTTTTATTTAGCCTGCTGACGGGACTGTCATTATTTTCATCAACAAAAATAGTGCATGAATCAAAAATCTGACCTGATGATAGCACTAGATGAAAAGTCAAGTAATCAACAAAGTGATCCCAGTTCATCCTGAGGGAACCTCAACATCTGGATTAGATTTCATGACAATCTATCTAATAGTTGTTGAGACATCAGAAATCGTTTTAGAAAGAAAGCTTTGACGTACAAGGAATTCGCTTTGTTTTTTGGGTGTGTAGACATGAAACATAAATATAGGATAAAAAATATATTCTAGGGCGGTGGTTCCAACTGGTGCAGCCACAGGGTCCATATTTCTCCTTAGTCATTAGTTTAAGGTCCACACAGTTTAATATATTCAGTGTCATACTTGCGTTTGATCATGTTGTTGAGCTAGTTTGCTGCAAGAAAATGGAACTCCAAAATAAAAGCTTTGTTTCGGAAATTCCCTGTACTTAAATTTTTTTTTTTTTTTATAAACTTGACACGTCTGTGAGTGACTTGTGTTGGGACCTGACCTCATAACAGGTTACCAAAATGGCTATCAGAAATAATGATTACTAATTATTATCTCTAATAGCCATTTTTGATGCTTTGAACCACGAGTTCCCGACAATTGGTGACCTGTTATGAGGTCTGGTTCCAACACTGAATGGCCCCACCTTTGGACTGCAACCCACTAGTTGAGAACCACTGTTCCAGGAGATGTGCAAAGGTTCACAGAATTAAGAATAAAAAGAATATGAAATGTAGACTGACTGATAGCAGACCAAAACTATGTGCGCTAACATTTCACTCAAAAAAAATGTCAACCTTATAGTGGCGCTAGAGCGAGGTCTTTAATGTTTTTCAGGCCAAGGACCCCTCAGCAGAAAGAGGGATAGAGCAGGGACCCCCTACGATATACAGTATACTATATAAAACTGAGTTGCACTTGAGATAATTGTCTGAATATTTCTGGGTTGTTTCTTGATAAGTGTATTTTTCACAGACTTGACACATTTGCGAATTACTTGCGGTTCATTCAGAACGAACCCGCAACCCACCAGTTGGGAACCACTGCCCTAGGGGTTGCAAACCATCTTTTGAAGACCCAAGCGCTAAAGAAAAAGTCAGGGAATCATCAAATCATCATGAACATCTGCACCAAATTTCATAATTTTTAAAATATTTCAGTCAGGACCAAAGTGATGGACCCACTGACCCACACTGCTGTTCTCACAGCTATGCTTTTATAGCATATAAAACAACAGAGGTGATAAAATGGACTCAGGAATATACTGTATAAAATGTAATTTGCTATTTTGACTGGCAGTCCAAAAGCTGTACCTTGGCAGTGTTAAGCTTGGTGTGTATGGGGATGGAAAATGTAGCTTGTAGGCAGTTAGCACTGTATCAATGGCCTGGAATAAAAGAAAAAAAGTTTTTCTAAGGAGAAACGCTGACAACTCCAAAACCCAGAGCTGTCTGTCACAGCTGACAGAAACCTTCCAAGTTGCACTTATTCACTGTCGCCCCTGCAACTCTGTTTCTCTATCTCCATCTGGTACTCTCTATCTGGCTCCCTGTTGTGCGGCGGTAAGCAGAATCATGCCCAAACCTCTCACAGATCACATTGCTCTTCCAGAGGCAACATTTTTACCACACTCCAGCCGACACAATGCATTTGCTGAAAACTGCACCACGATGCCAGTGGATGATAACAAACACATTCATTTGGTCTGGAGACTTTGTTTTTCAAAGTGTGTGGGCTGGTGGGGCCGGACCAGCTGCAGGTAAATAATGGTGGGGTTGTTGGGAGGAGGCTAAGCTTGTCTGCCCTTCACTTTGTCCTCTTTTCTCCGCGCACACATCATCATCCTGCTTCTCCTCAGAAAACAGAAAAATAAACAGAGGGAGACAGACTGTTTGCTCAAGTTGAATCAATTAAAATGCACGCTGAGCTGAACAAGGATTCGTGGCCCTCATTGAAAATTCCATCTTGCATTGGTATGTCTCAGTAAACATTAATTACAATCAGGATCTCTCTGTGTGTGGGGCTGGGCTCTCAGAAGCTGGCGGAATAAAATCTCCCTCAAAAATATTCACAGTCCCCAGTTATGCAGAATGTTTTAAAAGACAATTTGCCTCAGGGCCTTAGTCTGGAAACCATTTAGTCCCCAAGAAAAAAAATTAAAAAAAAAGGAAAACACTGCAAATTCGCTCCTCTTCTATCTCCATATTTAGTTTGACAACAAAATTAGAGTTGTAATTGAGCAGCAAGTGTTGACAGTGGTCTGACCTCAGGAGTGGTTTAGACAGCATATGTTCCCCAAAGAGCTCCTTGGTGAGGGACCGGGCTGTTTATTTGTTCTTAATGAAGCCTGCAGTTGCATTAATGGCAGACATCTTTAACAGATCTCCCTCCCACACAGAAGAGAACAATAAACAGCAGGCTGCTCGTTTCTGTCGGAGCTCGCTCTCACTTGTGTCCTCGCTTGCACATGCTCATAAAAGCCACAGACTCAGACCCATCCAGCTAATAGATAACACACTGCTCATCCTTCTCTCCATGTGTTTCATCTTTACAGCATCTTGCTAGTTTATTTGGTACAACTACACACTGTAATGCAGTCCAACACAACAGCCCCTCAAGAAACTTACAATGTTCACACACTCAAGAGAGTCTGTCTTTCTCCACACTTTCTCCTCCTTCTCTGGAAACTCAGAGTTCACATTAATGGATGACATTTGAGCTCAACTCCCACGTCTGCAGAATTGGAAGGTCTTTTGAGAACCCAGATGTTCTAATACTCCTCTCTGGTGCCCTAAGTGGAGACAGTCCATGTCGACCAAGTCTCCACATTAAATGGTAAGTTTGGTATTTTTCAACCTGGTCTCCATTTTCCCATGTTCTTGCATCTTAATGACTAATGGGAAAAACATTTCGGAAATCGGTCCAGTATTGAGCCAGAGCGCTGCAGACAGTCATAGCGGGACAGGCTGCAATATAACCACTTCAGGCATGTATGAACTGACAATGTACATCCACTAGAAGTGCTTGTTTTTGCCACTGACAGGCTCAGATTGTTATTCTACGTGTTTGTCAACATTATGGAAAGGATCCATACAAAGATAGACCTTTTTGTCAAAGATTAAGATCCTTTTTGTGAAAGCAGAACCAGCCCCGAAATCGCTATCACCAAACCCACCAGACTCCATTTAAATAAACAGTCATTTTAACATGTTAACAGCCGACATATTTTCACATCTAACAGGGTGAATTACAGGTTTATTTCAACCTAAACAGAGTTGGCGATTGTCAGAACAGTGGAGAGATTAATAAAGAGGGTTTTTGTGAATTTGATTTTGTTTCTGTTGACTTGGTAAAATTACTGTTTATTGGAGTCTGGTGGAACTGGCGATGGTGATTTCAGAGCTGGTTCTAGTTAAACAAAAAGGTCTATCTCTGTGGGGATATTTTCCATGATGTTGTCAGACACTTGTAAATATGTTTTGAACCTGTCAGTGACAAAAACAAGCCCCCCTCATTGGATGTAAACTGAAGGTGCATAAATGCCCCCAGTGGTTACATTGCAGTCTGTTTCGTCTGCAGCGCTTTCACTCAATATTGGACCAGTTTCAAAAATTGTTCCTATTAGTCACTTGGACAAAAGAAATTCTGAGAAAATCAGGTCCAGGTTGAAAATACAGACCTTCCCCTTTAAACAAGGGATTCATTTCCCCATCTGCAGACACCGCCCCATAATGCACCTCTACCAAGGCTTTGCATGACTGTTAGTCTGCAGTCATGCTGAGGAAGCTGTTAATTCCTATTTTGCCGAAAGCTACAAGCTAACCAAATGTTTACAAATGTTGTTGAGCAGAAGAGCAAAGACTTGCACTTTGGTCTTGTGGTATCAGTTCACAGAGAAGCTGAAACCCTGTGTCGATAACCTTAGCCAGGGAAGCTTTCTCCCTGATCTCATAGCCAAAGCCTCCAGAGAATCTCCAGTCTATTAGCTCCTTATCCCTCCCCTCTACAGCTCTGAAGACTTTAACAGCATTAGCTGCTCTAAGAGCAGTAACACCATACTCTGTGATACCCTCTCGTGTCTCCAGAGTGTCGGAGCACCTCGCAGCAATGAGTTCACAGCTCACAGGCATGCGTGTTGGACATGCCCCAGATGGGAGCTCAGGGCGCTGGGGCCTGACAATGATGGACGCTCCCCTGCTGGCCCTCCCAGACTCTCCGTCATGTCAGCAGCTCTCTAAAGCTAGAGCCCAGAGGGGTGTTGGGTTACACAGCCTGGACATCCCGCCGTGTGGAGGGTCTTGGACTGGAGCTGCTTTATTAGTGCTTGACTCCCAGGGGTGGCTGGGGAAGGGGAGTGGGAAGCTAAACAGAAATAAAGATGCTGGAAGGGGGGGGGGTTAGGTGAGCGGGCCAACTATTCTGGCTGTGAGAGCGTGACATGTGTAGTCTTTCAGTGAGAACACCACAGCCTGCTGATATCCCCTAACAGTAACACTAACTGCTGCTTTAACAAGCGGTGATTGAGCAAAAGGCCAAAAGCAGGTGGGAGGCGGGGGAGAGTTGTTAAGCCGCCTCTTTTAACATCTATATTTCATGCCTGTCTCATTTGGTTTATGAATTTTGTATCACAAGTTGCAAAGCCAAAGCAAGTGCGTATGTAAATATAAATAGCGTGTGTGTATATGCTGTGATGTCATGGTGCATGGTGTGCGTGGTTAACCGAGACATAAACCCCTGACTCCTCTTCTAAGACAGACTGTCTGTGACTGTGATCCTCTGTGAAATGGTACCAATCTGGGGTAATTGGGCTGTTCTGAGCTCTTCTGACAGATGCAAAGCCATAGAGCAGTGGCTGCCAGACCGCTGAGAACAAGCACTTACACATGTTTACAGTACAACAGAGTGCAAGACAGAAACAGAGGAGGAGGAGGGTAATGCAAGAGTGACAGGAAAAAGCAGAGAGGGAAAGACGCTCGCTCTGTCCCGTCTCCTACCTTCGCTAGTATCCATCCGTGCTCCATTCATACTCTGTCTGGTAGAGCCAAAGCGAACTGTCTCCCCTCTCTCTTCATAATGAAGCCATTTACTAACAGAGAGCTGCAGCGACAACACTCTTCCACCCACAGTAGCTCTGATTACAGCTGCTCCTGTTATGGCTCTTAACTGGTTCGCTCTCACCCCGCCAGCATGTGGAAAATCTGCTGCCTTAGACAGCTCCTGGGGCCTAAATGTTTGGACACCTTCCCCCAACACCGCCCCACAAAATCACCATCACTGTCCTTTAAATTCACAAGGATGTATCGGTGGGATCAGTGGCAGCGGGGTGTCCCATTTCCAGCTTGCCTTTAGAGAAATCTTTATATATCCCTGAGGGTGTGAGGTCAAGGTGGAGGGAACGTAATGGGAGAAGAGCCTGGTCAGGGACTCGATGACGGGCATGCTGGCACAGGTGACCACCAGAATGGGTGGATGGAAAGCCTGCCAAAGGGCCAGACTTCTCCTGCCAGTAGCCTGTGCAGGGCAGCCCTCAGGGGGACACTCGTTGCCTGCGGCTGACAGATCCTCTGCGGGTTTGGCTGTCATGACCAGGCTCACTGAGGCTTTGAAATAACAGCAGCGTGTAATGAGGATCCATCCAGTCCACAGCAATTGGTCAACGCACACTGTCACAGTGGTGTAAAACTACACCGAGAGACAAGGCAGCTGTGGAGCGAGCCAGACCATTTGACCTCAAACATCACGTCACGTGTACGGGAGCCAGCTGATGGTACTTCTCACAGGGCCTGATATCTCTACTAGCGAGGAGTGAGAAATGGTAGGTGTTGTTTCTTTGTGAGCATGTTTTTCCCCAGAGAGACACACAGAAGTCTCATGGCTGGCTGAGGAAGTGAGATGCTTGCTGACATGTGAGGCACCGTGGGCCTCTCAGCAGCCCCTACACTCTGTCAACCCTTGGCTTATTCAACGTCATAGTAGTGTGCACACCGTACCAATGTGGATTTAGATATGCTCAAGTGTTCACTAGCGTCATGAGCATGGTTGCTTGCCTAGTATGATGAATACGAGTACGTGCATCTTAAGCGATTGTTCTCTAAATCTTCTCGATCATTCTGAAGTGTCCAAATCATTTTTAAACAATTATCCATCCATCCATTTTCATCTGCTTATCCGGGGCAGGGTCATGGGGGCAGCAGGCCAAGCAAAGCACCCTAGACGTCCCTCTCCCCAGCAACACTTTCCAGCTCCTTCTGGGGGACCCCAAGGCATACCCAGGCCAGATGAGATATGTAATCCCTCCAGCATGTTCTGGGTCTGCCCCGGGGCCTCCTACCAGTAGGATGTACCCGGAACACCTCTAATGGGAGGAGCCCAGTAGGCATCCTGATCAGATGCCCGAACCACCTCAAGTGACCCCTTTCGACGTGAAGGAGCAGTGGCTCTACGCTGAGCTCCCTCTGGATGTCCGAGCTCCTGACCCTATCTCTAAGGCTGAGCCCAGACACCCCACGGAGGAAACTCATTTTGGCCGCTTGTATCAACAACCTCATTCTTTCGGTCACTACCCAGAGCTCATCATCATAGGTGAGGGCTGGGACATAGATGGACCAGTAACTCAAAAGCTTTGCCTTCTGGCTCAGTTCTCTCTTCACCACGACCATTCGGCGCAACGCCTGCATCACTGCAGAAGCCATACCAAACCGCCGATCCATCTCACGTTCCATTCTACCCTCACTCATGAACAAGAACCCGAGATACTTTAACTCCCTCGCTTGAGGCAGTAGGTCTAAAATACATTTTTCCACCAACATGGAACCAGTTCTGTTTCAGTTCCCGCACCTAATTTTGAACCCAAAAAGCTGGTTCCCACCTGGAACCAAAAAATAACAAGTCTATTGACTGCAAGTGCGAACTGTGATCACATCAGTGGGTGTAACATATTCTACAGGTGGGAAAGAGAGGATGGAGAATAGGCTTGTGCCGGTTTGAAAATTTTCCAACTGGTTTGATTTAAAGCCAAATATCTAACCGAACCGATATATCGAATTATATACCTAATTTTACCACTGGGGGTCGCATTTGAGCTATTTTTCCCAATAAAAGCCCATAATTGGTGTAATGTGCTTCCAATCCACTAGGTGGCAGTTACACAAGAAGAAGAAGACGCAGAAGGACACCAAGGAACCTTCCTCCGACTCCGCTCTCTCAGTGGAGACACGGCAGTTAGAGGGCCGAGCGAGAGGACGTCCTGTAGTAGTTCCAGCCCCCCAAATAGTACCAGGAACTTCTTCAGTGGAAACGGGTTACTAGGGCAACAAACTGAATGACTGCTGACTCCCTCGCACTTATCCCGCCCCCAATGAAGTTTGATCTCTTGCAGCAGCAGACAGCTGAGCGGAGCTGCGGAGTCCCTCTGAAGCCTCTGAGACAAACTAAACAAAACACTTGTAGGCTCCTCCACTTCATTTATAAACAAACATAAACCTTATTAAGTTGTCATAATGCATGTTACAACGCAAGATAAGTTGAATATAGTCCCTTGACACACCGCCAATGTGAAAACCTTTTTTTTTTTTCTTCCAGAAATTGGCACAAGCCTAATGGAGAAGTTCCTTTTTTTCCTTGATAAAAACAAATACAGTATCTGTAATATCAGAACAAAGCTTGCAGGTAATCAAAATGATAAACCATCTTGCAACTACTGTTTACTTCTGTTGTGCAACGCCCTCTGTTAATGACACGCCCTCAATTACAATTGTTCTACTCACAACTGTTGAAACACGGGCTGGTTTGCTACATAGCACCAAAGTTCAAAGAGTCTGGAATGGATCCAGTTCGAGAACTAGAGCTAATTTGGTGGGAGAAGGATAATTGTGTGTATCCTAGTAGTCTAGCAAACATGTCGTATGTATTTCCTTCTGCATGCAACATTTGTATAGACTTTAGGCATTTATTTTTATATCCATGTTTGGTAGTTTGCAGTCTTCTTTTTTTTACTGCCCCTGCGCAGTGCTACTAGTAATCAAAAACTTCAGAGCGTACCTTTGAGAGGTAGTATTTGCTACCTGAGATACATATGAGTGCACTAAAGAATTTCTCCAGGTGCAGGGTCAAAAAACAAACTGAAGGCAAAAGCCAGAAAAAAATATCTGTACACTGTACTGATAGCTCCCAGCAAATTAAATTCAACAAAGCAACATTTCGAGAGGTCTGAGAGATCTTCACTGGGCATTGCCAATGACAAGATCTCTTGCTTTGTTAAAGGTAATTTGCTGGGAGCTACTGGTACTGTATACACATCTAGTAATTGCTACCTGCCCAACACAACAGCAAAACATCTGAGCTATGACTGTTACTGATGAGCCTAAAATCTCTACTCATTGCATCATTCTGCGTGCGGACATTCACAGCTGAAAGGCATTGCAGGGCACAACTCAAAAGCAAAAACCGCCACAGACACCCATTCGAAAATAAAAATGCTTAGCATGAACCTTTGCAATTGCAAAGCTCAGCTGCTTTGATATGCATTCCTGCTCGGGGCTGGGGAACAGAACTGTGTCTTATATCTGTGTTAGACTGCACCAATGTGATTAGCCTATCTTGGCTTTTCCTTAAAGAAAACGGGGGGTGCTTTTAAAATTGGGCGAAGGGTTTAGTGCTTTGACTAGAGGTTAGTGGGTGATGGGAATTTTCAGATGTGATGTTATGATGGCCTGATGTTGACTCATACTCCTGGCCCTAAACACAGCTTTATATCCAACATACAGGCAGTGTGAGTACAATGCACAGGCAGCTTTTAATTTCAGCGTCTGAAGAATGTTCATTAAGCTGACGTGTTAAATCACTAACCAAGAGCAAAGATACATGAGTCAAACCTAGAATCTAAGAATACTGAAAGTTCAGCACAACTGCAAGTGTTTCACAACACACTGGCTGGCACTGCAACATGTGTTTCTTGTCAGTCACTGTGGCGGCTCAGAGGAACAATAGACAATCGCCTGTTGAGCCAACAAACTTCAAACACAGCCATGCCTAAATCTCAATTACAGTCACATGCTCATAAAAACCCACACCCGCTCATAAACACCTTCTCCCACTGTCTCTCACACTTAGTCAGACACACACACACACACACACACACACACAAAAAAACTCTACCAGTCAACAGGTCCAATGCCACTCTGGTTGAGCTGCATGCACTGCAGCTCTACGTCTGCTGCCTGGATCTGTTCAGTGTTGGCCTGTCCTCCATGAAGCCCTGTCAGCCTGTCAGCCAAGCCCAGCGGACTGTACCAAACCAGCCCACAGGGGGGTTCTGTTAATTGTACAGCTGACTCCTCTCTGAGGTGATAGACAACCTTGCCTCGTGCTTTTTTTTTTTTTTTTGAGACTCTCCAGTTGCATCAAGGGGTGTTGATGGTCTGCTCACCCATTGTGTCAAGTGTAGAAAAAGCCCTCTTTCTTCCTCTCCTGCTCCTGCCCCCCCTCCCTTCTCTTCACCCAGGAGGCAGAGTGAGAGTAACTGGATTGCAGCAATAAGGAGAGTGACAGCTCGAGCTGACACACTGACACCACCATGATTTCACCGGGGAGAGAGGCATGGAGGGCTGAAAAGAGAAATCTGTCCCCAGAGAGTCATCAGTCTGGGCCTCTTTCACTCTCTTTCAAATGGGGCCAACTGGTTTTACACACACATACAGGCTGCTAGCAAGGATCAGATTCAATACAGCCTGCACCGGGTGTTAAAATGGTCTAAGAAAAACTCATTCCTGAGTGGAATGAATGCATGGATTAAATGTCTGGTGAAGTATCAATTTGCATGTAGCCTTTTCTCTCCTTAAATCTTCACTGGCATTACAGAAGCAGCCGATGCATCTACGTGCATGTGTGTGCGAGTGTGTCAAGTGCCGTCTCATTACCCCCTCGCTCAGGTTACACTGCAGTCGGATTAGCGGGACACCCAGGGCAGAGACGAAGCTGTTAATGGCCGTCTCTCCTCTCCACTCCTACTTTCCTCCCTCCTTCCCTCTAGCCGGGAAATGCTGTGTGGTCTGTTGATGTGGTCGGTAAACCCATCGCTCACAAAAGGGGAAACAGGGAGATGTAACCAGGCCTAAGGTTCTCACCCTCTTCTCTCTGCTCGCACTCCTCTTTTTCAGGAAACCTCAGTGCAGCCACATCAACATGCTTTTCAAAATAACACCACAAATTAGCTGAGAGCTGTTGGCAAGCTTCAGGGTGATGAGCTATGGCTGTGGGACTGCAATACTTGGCGAGGGAGGGTTAGTGTAGGGGAGGCTGGTTGGGATTTGAGCTGTTTATTTGAACTGCACCGTCGTCCAAACAGTCAGCTGCCTCTCTGCTCCCTCGTCAAGCCTCAGCTTAAGCTAGGATTGTGTTGTTGGTGGGGAGAGAACAACTTGATATCCCCCTTTGGGCAGCGGCCGCCCTGAGCTTGGGTTACTTTAGAGGAACAATGCGGCCTCTGTCTGCGGCCTCCTTTCTCGACGAAGACATGGGCTCAGACAGGCTCGCTAGTGTCAGGCATGGCCAGGGGATTCATACATCACAACACCACACTGCACACTAACTGAGCGCAGGGTTTAGGGGAAAAAGCTTCCAAACACGGCTTCCCAGCTTTGCCTCTAAATGGCCCAGCAGAGCCCTCGTCTCAGCATGCTAAGAGCTAAACCAGACGTGCAGCCCATACCAACACAACGGGCCGTTTGCTCTTGGCTAGAAAGGCCTGAAAAACCAATCCCTTCTGGGATTTTGGTTTTTGTACAACAGTGTTTACAGTAAAACCTGACACGTGGAATAAAAAGGGGATGCTGGAACCCCAAATTCAAACAGCCCCCTCCAGGAGCAGCTTAATCTGTAACAGATGGTGACAGTCGGATGGACATTGATGGGTTTGGGCAGGCTCCTAAGAACAGTGGCCAAAAGCCAGAGATGATGCACCAAAGAATGGAGATAAAATAGAACATTGTGTTACACTTTATTTATATCAAATGCTTTCAAATTTCCTTTCCAGGACACATATAAAACTTTATACACTGGCACACATCGCCAACCACAAATTAACCATGTCCTCTCCACCCACTCAACTCAGAAGTCACAATCGATCTTGAGATCCCACCCAACACCAGGGGGCGGTCTTGCACCACAGCTTTCACAGCCCCAGTGCAACTTCCCCAGCACTCCTAGAAGTAGCCAGTAGCCTGTGGAAATGGGCTGAGACAAATGAAAGCCAGGCAATGTCTGTGCAGAGCAGAAACACATGCAAGGGATCTGAAAACTGCTGCTAACAAACCAGGATCCTGCTCTATAGTCCTCTCTAATCTGCCCTGCGGCTCATCAGGGCTTTATTTCTGCCCTGCATATTTATGAGAATCAGAGAGGGTGAGAGGAGGAAGGAGAAAAAAAAAAGATAACCTCTTTTCTTGTGGGAGCAATTAAAGCCTTGCTATCATCAATCCTGCTCAGAGTCCTCATACTCTGTCTCTCTCTCAGCTTTTTGTGTCTCTTAAAGGCTGTGTTTACACTTTCACTTCCACAGTACTGACCCTCCTTTGGTACTGAAGGAGCGCAAAGGGAAACAGAAACACTCCTTCACCTGACCCCTTCCCTTAGAAACAACAACCAAAAAAAAAACATTGCGGTAGATGATTTTGAGACACAAAGTCTGTCTCTCAGGTTTTATATACAGGATTCCTACAGTTACATGTACTGATGCAGTAAAAAAAACCTTGAACATGATGTCAACGCCCTGCAGTGTCTGAACAAATCCAACAACTTCTTTAATTCTTAACAGTTAAACATCTTTATTTTGGGTGGCCTTCTGGCATTGTTTTATCCATTCAACTCCCCATGACCATATAATCCAAAATGGGTGGTTCTATAAACATTGGTCATCAGTGTTTTTTTTTTTTTTCCCCTCTAAAGAGAGACCAAATCCTACTTCATGCTGCTCAAAGCAACACCAACACCTCTGGGGTGAATCGTTTCACAGCGAACAGTTACATCTTATCCCTTGTGTTAATCCCATCTCCTTTTTAGTGCATGTGTCTGTAAAGCTGCTATGCCGCATTTCTGGGACATGACCCTCAAGTTATTCCCCAGAACCCGAGTCTGTTTTCTACAATAGCATCATGACGAGGCAGCGGCGGTTACTAGAAAACACAGAGATTTGGAGAGGCGGCGAGGCGGAAATGGCTGCAGGGGGAAGACCTTGAGAGGGGAAAAGACGAGAGATAGAAGGGTGGATCATTCCAGACCAGCACTCCCGCTGTTATGTGCGTGCACACACACACACGCGCACACACACACACACACACACACACACACGCACACACACGTGCACATAAGCCACCATGAGGCCTCATTAAGGCGGTCTGCTCTCTCTGCCTCTTTGGCAATGTCACCTCTACCGCAGGGACCAAAGACTGACACAGGCATAATTGGCCTGAACACACCAACAGTGCACTGGGAATGGCTGGGTCTTGATAAGTGGTGTGTGTGTATATGTGTGTGTGTGTGTGTGTGTGTGTGTGTGTGTGTGTGTGGGGGGGGGGGGTGTTTTGACCCTGTTAATGCTGCAAAGTTGGCAGGAGAGTGGCTGGTGTCACATTGGATCATTGGATGCTGGTGATGGTGATGGGGAGGAGCTCTCCTGGGAAGAAGAGATGGGTGCTTTCAACACCTCCATTCGCCCATCCACTTGCATCTCCATCGTCAACATATGTCAAGGACACAGTGAGAATAAGACAACCCCAAAAAGCGAGATGCTTGCTTTCAAAAAGACGTGGCTTATGTATTTATCAAAGCCGTTAATCTACAGGAACTGCAGCTTTGCCACAAGCCTTCATGTGAAAATAAAAATGTATTTAGTAGAAGAACAAGAACAAGTTTTTTTTCAATCAGCAAAGACAAAGAAATCTTGTGTCTTTCTCATTATAATCCTCAATATTGTCTTAGTAACCATGCCAGATTTCTGAATAAACTGAGCATGCTTATATAAATCCTTCTACTTTACCTAGACCAACACAAAATATGCCACAGAGCGTTACCTCAGAGACCTGAGAGAAACAGACATGTACAGTATACAGTTGCTCACCATTCAACCCTGACTGGCTGCTAAACCGCCACATATCTCAGTGTGGCAGACACAAGGGGGCCTGCAGGAAAACTGAGGCCTTTCACTTTGATCTCTGGAGTGCAGCCCATTTAAATGTTTGTGTTTGAGATGTAGACCTTTAATTTTGGCCTGATGGGTTCCAGGCTCTTTGGGTTTAGCGTGGCATGTCGGATACAGGAGTGTTTACACAGTCTCCCTCCAGCTCTCCCGGTGCTGAAATAAGTGCATTAAGATGGATGGATTTACTTAGTCTCTAACCTCGGGAGTGGGAGAACAAACTCTGAATGACCTCTTTGTGTGGCTGGAGTGGATGGCGGGAGACTGGCCCACACTGCCGTATGTGTGTGCACCAACAGACCCATTCACAACATCTCCTTAAAACTGAGCCTCAATCAACAAACTGCTACCAAGTGGGCACGGACTGGACCCGCGGTCTCACATTCAGTATTTACCTGAAAATTCCAGAAAAATTCCAGAATTAGACCTGATTGCATGTGTTATGAGTGGAGCAGGTGACTGAGGAGGAAAATGGGGGTAAAAATGATATTAACTAGGATGCATAAGGGTGCGACTGTGCTCTTTCTTGGCTACAAACCTGACAAATCTCTTGGTCGCAGACCAAGAATGAGAAAGTTTGTGACCCAGCCACTGTGTTGAAAATAGTCGAGCCAAAACAAAGCACTGGCCTGAGCAAACGTTCTCATTTTACAGCTAAACAGTACACTAAAATATGTTTCTGAAAACTTTTATCGTGACAAATAGGCAATGCAGTTACAGAATCTTGATTTATATTTGATCAGCACTGTCTTAGTTTAGCGGCTTGGTCACAGACTTTCTCATTTTACAGCTAAACAGTGCACTAAAATATGTTCCTGAAAACATTTGAAGACAGAAATAAGCAATGCTATAACAGAATCTTGACTTACATTTGATTAGCGTTGCCTAGTTTGACAGTTTGATTGCAGTTCAGCTGCGTTAGAGACTCCTCAGCTCTGACTTGTTGTTTTCCCTCAGCTGCAGCGGTTTCTAGCAAATGCCATTAGAACAGGCCACAAGTGCTTTGAACTGGCTTTGAAGCCAGTTTCCATAGTGGCCAAATAGTGCAATTACACCTGTCATGTGATGCCCTGTGGCCCAAAAAGACTTTCACCCATTGACTTACATGGCGAAAGAGACGACTGTAAATCAGCGGGTACATTTTTTTCAGCATCACAACCACTGCAAAGTGACTCGTCAATATCAGAATTCAATCCATTTGGTCCGATATTATTTGCAAAGTCTAAAAGAGTGAATCATTTTATCCCCATTTTATTTAGTAAAGCATGAAATCAGAAGTTAGCCTGCTTGGCCAGTGGAAGTCTCCAGTGCACCTGCTCTATGGGTCACACAGTACAGACGCGGTGCCGATCATCCGGGTAATTTTATACTTGGCAGTTGAACTTTTTTGGCTTCATGCGCCACTGAGCAACTTTTATAGGAATGAACATGGCTCTGCCTCCAACGCTGTATCCAGTTCTCTTTAAAAATCCATGCATAGAAGCAACACAAGGAGGAGGAGGAGGAGGAGGAGGAAAAAGATTTTTAAAAAGGGAATCTGTCTCGAAGTTTGTCTCTGAGACAAAAAGTTATTTTGATAAAAGTTACCAACTTTAAGTAAGACCCATTAAAAACCTAACGTAAAAGTTTGGAAGGACCCTCTGAGCTCAGACCAGGACTCGTGATCAATAATACTAAAAGTGATGATTTTGAAATATTTAAAGTGGACAATGTTGCCATATATTTCCTCCTGCTGACAGACACAGTAAATGTGAGCTACAGACATGGGGGCTGGGCCATTGTTTACAACGGCGCGGCAGTAAATCAGCCAGTGCTATCCTTGATTTGTTAACCTCTGTTTGGCTGTGTCAGCAGATGAGGCATGGCTAGAGCTGCCCCTTTCATGCTCATGAAATACGGCCTTTCTCTCTGTAGTTACAGCCATGGGGAGGAAGAAGGGGGCAGGCCTTCCCTCTGTGCAGCAGCACAGGATATTGTGCTTCCTTTACCCCTTAGAGATACATCAGATGCTCCTAGCAGGGGGCGGGGAACCAACAGAGGTAAAGACTACTGGGGAAACGCCTGGAGTCTGATGTATCATTCAGACTTCAATCCTTCAGATCCTGGTCTTATTTCTCAAAACATTCGCCATTATTAAATATCAAAACACCATTTTGATTTGAATTAAGTTTTTGAGGCAAAACAACAGCACTTTATTCCAGCACTTATGTCTGGAGGGAGGGGGCAGCGACCTCTCTGTGACCTCCCAGCCCCTGGCAGGGAAAAAGAGACCGTCCTTGACTGCATCGGTTTATCAGAACGCACGAAAGGCCAATGGTAGTCAGGTCATCTTTCCACTGCGCATCAGGTCAAGTTCCACAGGCAGCCCTGATTCCTTGACACACAAACCCACACAGACGGCAGAGGTCAGCACGAGGGCAGCGCAGGGAGCCTGGGGCAGTAAACCAACACTGCCGCTGTGAAAGGCCAACCTTCTCTTTCCAGTCCGCTGAATGAGTTAGGGAGCTGCTCGGGTGATTTGTGGCGTGATTGTTGCTCTCTATATCACTTGAGATTACAGCAGGTGGCGGCCCACAGCCTGGAAGTACACACTGCTCCATCACCAGTCCAGCTCTCAGGAAACAGAGAGAGAATGAGGCAGAGAGAGAAAAACAAGCCCTTAGCTCCCTCCCACACAGCAGTAATACGCTCACAGGCAATTTTGCTGCCAGCAGAGCTCTCTATGACAATCCAGGGAGCTCTTCAGCTCTGATATCTGCCACAAAAGTTCACCTCCGCTTTTCTCTTTCCACTATTTTTTTAAACAATGCCATCAGCGCTGCAAATTACACCTTCCACATCGCGCATTATTCTCTCCCCTGGTGACAGACGCACTCAAGCCCGACACACTTCACCAGCGGCGCTCTTCACGCTGGCGTCAGCCCCGGGTCTCGCTGTAGCACCGCTTCATTTTCACATTAACTCCAGTAAAGCATGGTGAAATCAACGTTGTGCTGAGGGAGGGGGGGAATCACTACACTGTGCACTTCAATTCACCCCCACACTGAACTCGGTCTCACATCGTAGACACAGCTGCAGGAGATGTCTCATGGGGGACTAGCTTCTCCACAATATGTCTACCAAATGCAAAGCTTAAGTGCTATGCTGCAACTTTAAACAGAAAAATCACACGAGGAAGGTGTGAATGTGAAAATGTATGCGCAGGTAAAAGGGAATTAAAAAGGAGCAGTGTGTAGGATTTAGTGGCATCTAGCGGTGAGTTTATTATTCAGGAGGTTTTTACCAAGAGCCGAATTATCCACAGAGTTCTCTTCCTCTCCAAAACAAACACATCAGGTGATTTAAACTGGTAAAACACTGAATAAAGCAGTTTCACATTAAAATTCAGTGTTTCTCCGCTGCTGTTCGGCTCATTGCAGAAGAACCCCTAGTCTAACACCTACTAACGTGTGCTCATCTTTTTTCTCCGATAATTTCAAATCCAGACCTTCAGGAAGTTTCTAAGAGGAGCCGAATTATACACAGGATTCTCTTCCTCTCAATAACAAACAGATCAAGTGATTAAAATTGCTCAAAACACAAAACAAAGCAGTTTCACATTTAAATTCAGTGTTTCTCCAATGCTGTTCGGCTTGTTGCAGACAGGCCTTTAGCCCAGCACCTACTAATGTATGCTTACCTTTTTCTCTTATAATTTTAAATCCAGACTTTGAGGAGGTTTCTAACTGGAGCCAAATTATCTGCAGAGGTCTCTTTCTCTCCAAAAAACAAACAGACCAGGTGATATAAACCAGTAAAACACTAAATAAAGCAATTTCACATTACAAATCATTGTTTTTCTGATGCTGTTTGGCTTGTTGCAGAGGGGCTCCTAACGATGGTGGCTGCCATTAAAACGTGAAAGGCCCTATCTAGAACAAGTGTTTGGTTTGTCCACTCTGGGCTACTGTAGAAACATGGTGGTGCAACATGGCGGACTTCATGGACAAGGACCCGCTCTCTACGTTGATATAATTGGCTCATTCCAAGGAGACAGTTCTTATTTTCAGGTGATTATAAACTAAAGAAACATACTTATAATCCATTTTTGCCCTTAAACCCTTAAGATTACACCATCCCTCTATTTTCCATTGTCTTGTGTTTTAGCTTTAGTCCAAAACATATTTTGTATTCTAAAAAACAAAAATAAAAAAAATCAACAAACCAGACTCAACAGTTCACTGATGAGAACATGGCTCTACGGAGCTTTTTAAATGTCATCCAGCATTATCTTAATCTTACTGCTGGGGCTGCGCTTGACAAACAATGCGCACTGAGCTTAATCTCTGCTCTCCAGTGACTTAGCTGAGTCTCTGGGACGGCTTGTGGATTGACAATATCATAAAGGATGGGAATGTAACCGGGTGACAAGATATTACTGCCCTGGGACACAGCTTTAATCATTTGATAGATCTGTCTGCAGGCCTCTGTGGTGACATGCTGTGCTGGTCTGTCATCATCAGTATCTGTGCAACCCAGCACTTCAATCCACTCCCTGGACAGCAGTCACAGCCTTAATAAGGCTTGGTTACCGATTTCCACCCACGGCGCCTTGGAAGCAGCTCAGACTTTAGAAAAGTTGTTTATTTCACTGGTGGCAAATAGACTACACCACATCTTTTTGACTGGTGCTTACTCTCCTGCAGAGCAAATGAATCAGGTTAGCTAGCTGACACCTGCAGGCACATTGACGACGGCGGTAATTAGAGCTAACATTTAATGACTCTTAGTTAATGAAATCCATTCCTGGGCAAACTGAACTCGGAGCGAGCAGGAAGGAGGGAGAAAAACGGCGAGGCACGCAGAGAGTGATGGCGACTTTAAGCTGCACATTAGACAACTATGCACAGTTGACACCGGCGGCCCCGAGGTGACGCCGACACAAGAGGGGAAGAAAACAAATCAACGTCTGAGAACACAAAAGCCACATTCTCATCAGTTGGGTTTTCTTTTTAAAATGCAGTGTAGGCCTCGGGCAGAAAGAAAAAAAAAACATTATGGCTTTTGTGAGAGCATGAAAAATACACTGAAATTATTGAGTAGGTGAGAAGGCTGTGAGATTAAAAGATGAGGGACCAGCACTAAATCTTCAAAGACACCTGAGGTTGCCTTGGGCTGATTTCCAGTCTTGCGGCAGAGAATAAAAGCCAACAGTCAGTCATTACCACAGCTACACATCAGCAGCTGAATTACAATGGCCTTCTCAGTGCTCTTTTGGTTTAAGGTATATTCATGGGTCTTACCTTTGTTCCAATCAGTCACAATGTCGTTAACAATAATGGCACTGAGTCGAGATAACATTTAAGCCCATATACCAAGAATAATATACATTCTGTCATAAAAATATGAAGTTATTTTGTAGTATAAACAAAGCTTGATTTAGGCACCAAAATACATTTTTCCAGCATTTAATATTTAGCATTTTTGCACCTCTGATGTATTCTTGCACTGCTGTCTACATATTTCAACACTTGCAAGTCAACAATCAGCGATTCATTCATGAGCTGTTTGGTCCCTAAAATGTCAAAAAACAAAAAAAGGTAAACACCAAGATATTCACTTCAATGTCACAGAGGAGTAAAAAATATTCACATTGAATAAGCTGAAATCAGAAAGTGTCTGACTTTTTTCCCTTAAAAATGACCCAAACCGACTAATCGATTATCAAATTAGTTGGCGATTTAGTTGACAACTCATCAATTATTTGACTCTGCAGCATCATGGTTGTAGTTTCACTTATGTGATCAGCAACCGTAACTATTTCTTAACCATATAACTCAACATAATAAACTAGCTGTTGCTTTTTTGGAAGCCGTTTTTACTATCTTGGCCTATCCATGCTTTCTCAGCCGTGCGCTGAACCTTACAGCCCAATGAGCACTTTATATGTATCAACAACACACCGCACGCACAGTCAAACAAATGGAGTCATTTTGCACCTGCCTATTGGCAAATATTGACACTTGTCCTCCCACAAACGAACCTCTCTCGCCATATTTGTCGGCGCTGCTTGTGCCGCGGTTTGGTTGCATTAGAGTAATGGTAATCCCCTCCAACAAAAACTCAGCCGACTCTTTTAATCTAAACACCACCCGCCATAAAAATACCAGCAGTCCTGGCTCTCCCTGCACCTGGATTCTTTTACTGGCCTTTTGCAACAGCGGCAGACATTAGCATATGGCAGGAGAGGAGGAGGGGACGGAGGTGGTAAAAGGGTAAAGAAAAGAGGGGATATTTAAATGGGAAAAGGGGCCAAGAGAGTGGACTATCATGCAGCAGAGAGAAAGCGTATTTTGTGTACTGTTTCCCTGGTCAGGTCCTTTCATAGAGGGGGAGAGAGGGGGGCCCTCTGTTGATTTAGGCTGCACAAAGGGGGCCTTAATCCTTTCAAGGGAACCAAATCAGTCCACAGAGAAGCACGTTCAAAAGGAAACCTCCCTGTCAAGCATGGCCATTGAACCCCCCCAATGGACGCCACAAATCAAGCCCTGGAGGGAATCAAAGGCCAGAATGTGGGAATGTGTTTGGAGGTCTGCGCAGCGGAAAGTGGAGGGCTACGAGGAAGAGGAGGGGGCGGTGTGCAAGACCCCATCATCAGCAATCATCCCCGTTCTTGCCACAGCCCTGAAGGGGTCATAACCCTCGTCTCAGAGCCTCCCTTCTGCCCTGCATGGTAACTCCCCCCCATTACAGAGGAATGTCCTTTCACGCGGGGCACCTCCATTATCCCTGCGCTGGAGAAAATGGGGTTGCTTTTAACAGCAAATTAGTGACTTGATAATGAGGTCACATGTGGTGTTGGCACACTGAGGCCATAAACAGATGCCTCTCCTGCCCTTACTTCATTCCCCGCAGCATTAGTTAGTACATCCTCCTCCTCCTCTGGCTGCCGTACAAGTCCTGGTGCATCTCAGCACATTTGCAACAAAGTGTCACCAAAAGCGCACACGTGTTACATACATGTAACTCCAACATGACCTTTTGGCTTTTCACATTTTAATGATTTCACCTGATGAAATAAAGGCACTGAGAGATTTTCATCTTATCGGTGTCGAGAAAGCACTGAGCTGCGTTTCATACCTGTGCACCTCGGGTAAATTAGATCAGCTTTATGAATGTGATGTGTTATCTTAAATGACAATGCATAAATACAACAGTCGCCGTGCTGGGACAATGCAATCCAGTTTCAACATGGTAATAATAACACCAGGAATGGCAAAACACCTGCACCTTCATAGTGACAACATTTCAGCGGGGTGGGAAAAATAAAATGTCTGTACCTTTAACTGCAGCTGTGCTGAAAAATTTCTCTGAGCTGGCATCGGAGACCTGGAAAAGAGGAGAGTGGAATTAGAAAAATATCGCTGTATCATTCTTTTTCCACCAAAATGTCCAAACCCGCTTGTAGATAGGATTTTAGGGGACAGCGTAGAGCAAAAACTGCTGAGCGAGAGCATACGCTCAGAGCACCATACTCATTTTAATGTCAACTTTAATTCTGAATTCACCACATTAACATTTATTGTGGTTTTAATATATATCTCTGACAATGTGTGCTCGATAGATGGTTTAATTTTAACCATAATCAGGGTCAAATTTAATCCAAAATAAACCAAGACATATCCAATATCCAACATCCTGTCATGCCCAAAAATGATGTCTGTAATTATTTGTGTAACCTGAGAATCATGATCAAAACCAATATTGGATAACAGACTGAAACAAAACAAGTGGCTCTGCACATTCACGCCACTTGGTGGCACTGTTGCTCCGCGACAAAACACCTCCATCCCTTCACCGAGCCTCCCCAGCTCAGCGCCAACAGCATCCCTGTGCTGGAATAAAATATGCAGTGATGGGATTTAACCCTGAATTATAATAAAAGGCTTATGTAGGTGAAAAAAACCCAAGTCACAGAATAATTATATTTAAACCCGGACATGTAGGTGAAATATTATCATATTAGAAAGTAACCACAGGTTGGAAGGACAGGGAGAGAAACAGGACAACACCCGCTGGAGCTGCACATGGGGAGAAGACTGACAGACAGGTTTCTCTGAATAATTCTGATAACTGGCTTTGTGGATTTCCTCGCCTCGGATTTATTTAATGCTAAATTCCGAGCAACAAAAATAACATGTTAATGCACTGCACTTTGACTGCAGGGTTGTATGAATGACAGGGGTGTTTAAAAAATAAAATCCAGTGACAGCTATGTCTTTTATCCCTGTGTATGTGTGTTATTAAGGCTGCAGGAGACGCGAAGTGTTCTCACAGCAAAACCTGAATTTAAAAAGTGCTAATGGACATGTGCATTAGTGCCGTTTTATTGTTAGAAATAAAACCTTGTTGTGAATCAGGCATTCATTCACTAATGCAACACTGACAGAATGTAAACAATGAAAGCTGCAGAACAAATGACAGCAGAAGCGGCGGCATGAAAATGGTTCCCATTATAAAGAAATCCTCTCAGAGCATTTTGCACACTATCACACACAATGAAATCTAAGATTAGAAGCGGCTCAGAGCCAGAGCGCATACCTTTGATGTGGCAAGGTTAGCGAGGAGGCAAATAAGTCAGGATATTACTTTCTCGGTCTGGTAAATATGGCCTCGTTTCACATTCTGCTTTTCAAATAATATAATCCACACAAGAGGCGGCGAAGTCTACTCCGTTTAAATTGAGGACAGCCATGCGGAGAGAGAAGAAGCCTTTCCAAGAAAAAAAAAATCCAAAGCCGTTCACAAAGCTACTGCGCCTTTTGGACAAAGGGAGCCATGTGTCTCGCCACGGAGAGCTTCTGCAACAGCACTGAGGCGACAAGAGACAGAAAAAAATCCCTTGATCCACCTTTCTTTGCTTCCTCGGGACACAATGTGATTTTTTCTTCACGTATATTCTCCTGTCGGAAATATCCGTGACAGGTAACCAACAGGATCCGGGAAGGGGTTTGTGTGTCGGTGCGCAGAGAGAGAGGGGCTGCGTCCGACGGAGCGAACCAATCCAACAAAAGCGCACGGCCAGTTTCCTCTGTAGAGACAGAGACGGAGCCAAATCACACGAGCGGTGAGCAAAACTTCACAAGGTATGAGCCCGCTGTCGCTGTGTGGTCAGCTGCAAAGCCGGGCTGCCGCGCGCTCTCCGACGGATCCCGGTCGTGGGCACACAAGAGCCTCTCCCCATCCGCTACCAAAGCACCAGACAAACTCCCATTCATCCAGCGACTGACTGCCTGAGTGCTGCTGCTGCTGCCTTCACGATCGGGTCCTCCCACTTCCTGATTTCCAGGCGGACTTGGATTCAACCTCAGTCGTGCGCCTTCAGAAGACAAACACACTCATGTTTTTTTGGGGGGCTTCTGGAAAGCTTGGAGCTCGGTTGCAGAGGTGCACATCAGCGCGTTTACCTTTTGCGTAAATGTCGCGCAAAAGGAGAGACAGCAGCGCACCAGAGCTAGATAAGGAGGCAGGGAGGCAGAGAGAGAGAGGGAAGGAGAGAAAGGAGGGAGGGAGGGGAGAGCGGAGGCAGAAAGATATTCTTTCTTTCACTCTGTACTGAGTGAGATGATGTCAGCCCCTAATGAATTCCCCAGTAGGGTGCTGCTACCGTGAGGGGAGGAAAAACAAAACGCTCCTTTATGAGCAGCATGCACCTCCTCGCAGCCCACAGGCTGGTCTTCCTGTTGGATCAACTCCCACTCTGCTGGCCTGAAGGGAGGTCAGCTGGTAATATAAAAAGCACTTTAGGTCATTCAGCCTTCAATTTGAGCTTTGAGCTGTCCACGGCCCACCCTGACGGACCTAAAACCCAACAAACCACTGACATCGCAGACATAAATCATGACTACCACGTTTATAATTTTGCGATAACTTTACCAAGCGCTGGAGGGATTTTTTTTTCTTAGCTTTCCCACCCAGGGTCACAAAAAACAGCCCTGCTGGAGCTGGCAGAGCTCAGCACCTCGCTCGAAGAGGCCGCCTTCCAGTCGTTTCCCAGTACTGATGCCATAGAGTATTTATGGAGATCACACAGATTTAAGGTGGGACACTATCCTGTTAAGATTCACACTGCAGGCCTGAAAGTAGCATTTACCCGAGAAGCAACGGCGCTCATACTTCTTTGCCTCGATTCCTCACATTAGACGAATCCTGATCTCACGCTGGACATTCCTGGAAGATCCTTGTGATAGTAAAGGTAATGGATTGCACTCGTGTCGCCTTTTTCTAGTCTTCCGACCACTCAAAGCGCTTTTTAAACTGTGAGTCACATTCACATTCATACACTGGTGACTGAGTGTATAGGCCAGTCCAAGCCAGCCAACGGACCCTCACTCTGTTGGCTCCGTTGGCAGCCACTGGGAGC
Organism: Epinephelus lanceolatus; assembly: GCF_041903045.1. NCBI lineage: Eukaryota > Metazoa > Chordata > Actinopteri > Perciformes > Serranidae > Epinephelus > Epinephelus lanceolatus. The sequence continues at coordinate 19,619,875 of NC_135744.1, read as the reverse complement.
AAGGATACTCAAGGATACTCCGACATGTGGACTGGAGGAGCCAGGGATTGAGCTGCTGATTTTCCGATTGGTAGACGACCTGCTCTACCTCTGAGCCACAGCCGCCCATAATGCAAACCCATCCTATAGCATTGCCTAATGAGCATTAACCCACTGGCTGGGAGGTCAATAGATGCACAATAGAGTCACATTGCAAAGTCTCTTCCTGCCAGTTCAGTCCAGGCAACCGCAGAGCAGAAAACAGACTTAGCTCATAGCTGAGATGCTAATCCGTCCCTCGGTAACAGACGGAGCGAGGGTCCTTTGGCTGCCTGGGACCAGCCCATACAAACATGAAGTCATGGGAAATGGGATACACAGTTGAATGAGATTCAGACACATTGACACAACAGCACTTTCATCCAAACTGCAGTCAGATGCTCCGTGTGGTTAAACTGAGAAGTTTACATTTAGCAGAAAATGATTTATCCACATCAAGTTACAATGGGCATAGCTGTTCCAGGATACACTGATGACATGCAGAGGGAGAAAAAAACAGTGAAGCACCACGAGGGGGAGGGAGGGATTGGCCTCAGGTGGCTGGTTAAAGTCCAGCCACTTGGTTCAGTTACAGAGGATAAAGGCTGTGGTCACCAAGGGCCTGGGAGAAAGAGCAGCCTGCATGACCATGTGTTCAAGTTTGAGGTTCCTGCCATGCACCCTTGTATGTTTTGTGTATTGAGCAACTCAAACTAATGAAGTGATTAACCTCTGTTGCTTATAGGCTGTGGGAAAACATCTTTGATAACTCCAGTGACATTATGTAGCTGTACGGTGCCACGGCTCATGCAACAGAAACGCAGTAAATCACGTCTAAAATTAGTTGCAAATGTACCAACTGTGGTTACATGTAATTAGATCACAGGGATTCCTGTGTTTGGAGCGGTGATTGTGATGAAACATCAAGAGCATATCGTGGTTTGGCTTCAAAAGCATGACATGGCTGGCTTCAAGATATGTATTTATATGACTGCCACCGACAGAAAATGGCTACCAGTCATTTTCACGAGGCCTGTGAAACAGCAACTGTGCACAAGCCGCTGTTCTCCATTTTAAATGGTCATTATCAGATTTGAGAGCGACCGCAAAGTCTGTGATTACAGCCACACTGCCAAACAATCGGCGTGCGGATCTCTCGCTGCACATTATTTTTAATTCAAATGAAATGATGACAGAGATGAACACATAAAAAATGAGAGCCCTGCACAGTTTCACGTGGAAAAACATCGTCTGTGCGAGAGAATGAAGCAGTAAGATCAAACACAATGTCTTGATGTATGCTATGTATCTCAGTAATTGCTGTCTGGGCACGTAAGTTCTGTCTATAGACCATCAGCTTCACACTGACATTTTGTCATCTTTTATTCCTTTTTTTGGACGCTGATTCTCCACTTCAAAGAACCCAGAGGCATGTTTGTCTCTCCCCCCACAACCACGGTTTAATTTTACAGGAACTCTCTCCTAGATTACAATCACAGGGGACCAGCTCCCTTTTATGAGCCTTCCTGCCATTATGCCAAATCTACCCTCGTTTAAAATATTACTGATAAGTGTAACATGAGTGCTGGCAATGTAATATGTTAAAAGCTCTTATAACGTTTGTCTGTTGACTCAGAGCCCGGCCTTTGCTTTATAGAAGCTTAAAAAAACCCTCATAATTCAAACTAGGATTGAATGCAGAGGCCAGGAAATGGAAAGAGAATTTTCTTAATGACCTTGAACAGAGTCGTCACAAGTGGTGAACATCAGTCAGTGGGTGAGCATTTCAGGAACAGTTTCACCTCAGTAACATCTTTGTGAAAATGAAATAGTGTAACTCTACACTGAGCTAAACAAAGGACTACAGGGTACTGAGGCGAACATGAATGTGTGTACCAAACTATTGCAATTCACCGGATACCTGCTGAGACATTTCACTCAAAAGCACAAATGTTAACCTCATGGTGGCAGGACGAGAAACACCAGGGGATCACTGAAGTAATCGCCTGGGAACCATGAATATCTGCACAAAATACTGAAAACCCTTTACCTGCTGGTGGCTAGATGAAAAGTCAGGGAATCACCAAAGTCATTAAGGTTAATCCTCTGATGACCACGAATATCTGTACCAAATTTAATGGCAATCTACCCAATAGAAACATTTTAGTAAAACCTTTCCCCTATGCCCCGCCCCTTCATGATGGTCCGACATGCTATTAGAGTAAGCATGGAGCCCACCCTGTAACTAACTGCACTCCCTGAAGAAATATTATCATATTTTTGGGAAAATGAAAGAGTGATTCCAGAGAGAAGCAGACAGAGGGGTCTACAGTCTGTGTTTGAAGGATATATCCAGG